>NC_081405.1:599964673-600264673 GCF_030272615.1 Cryptomeria japonica | reverse complement strand
TACCTTCTTAGAATTAATCTAGTCAAGAAAATTCTCAAAACTATCCTTAGTGGTCTAAACTGCACGTGTAAGATATTTTCTTTCACAAATACAAGGTGCATTGATTTTAGTTTTATTATTATCAATACGATATAGAAGGCCTAGGTTGTTTTCAATATTTCACTAGAACACATGATTTAATTTTTTAGGTGATAAAGGAAAAATTTTAGCTTTTAAATTTAGTGTTGTTATAGGCATAAAATTATTCCCTGGCCTTACAATTGGTTGTTCTATTAAATGTTGGAATGTTAAAGGATTAAATGTTATTGTTCACATTCCCGAGAAGGAGGAATTGCTTCCTTAAGAGTTTCTACAATAAAAATTTCACATTCATAAAAAGGTGCAAGAGAACTTATACCTCATTGAATTCTAGTGAATGACAAAGGAGGGTAAGAGGAAGGGGTTTTGGTTTGAAGAGGTATTATAATCAAATGTGAGTTGGGTTGAAGGAAGTAAATTATCAAATAATTTTATAAAATATTTATTTTCTTTATTTTCCTTTTCTAAGAAATGATTTCACAAGATCCATTCTATATGGAAATTCTTTGAATTAACTAATGTGCGGGATAAGGGGTTTAAAAACGTGTGGTATGGTGTGTTGGGACCTAAGAATTCGTTCTTTCATTGGTTATTATTGCATCAACTAATTGTTGGTGTTACTTTTTGATTTATTAATTCTAAGCTATTAATTATGTGTAGTCAAATAGAAACTATTTTTCACTTATTTTGTGAAGAAATTTTACTAGATAGGTTTGGAGCTATCTTCTTCCTCGTTGAGTTGTTTGTTTTAATAAAACTAGATTGATGAGATGGAACATATTTTTTTCTTTTTCAATCATGAATGATGCTCTCCTTTCTAATTTTATTGTTATATATAGTTAGCATGTTATGTTAAATTTTATTTCTTATTTGGATAATGAGGAATATTAATTTTTTATGAGGTTATGAAGGTTGCTTATTGAATTTTAAGAGATGCTAGCATGTCCTTTATTTCCTAACTATTCAGTTTGCAAGTTAATAAAAGATAAAAGTGACAAGAAATTTTGTCCAATTTTTTTTTTGCTTTTCTTAAGTCTCAATTTGAAGAAAAAAGAATCTCCACTTAATTGCTAGTTCTCAAAGGGTTACGAAGCAATGATATGCGGGTTACTTTACTATTGTTTGTCAATGCATACAATGATTTGGAATCAAATTCTTCTTCCACTTCATTTGTGGTCCAATTATTTTATTTTTTTTTATTTTTTTGATTTCTAATGGGCCAAAGCCGGTAAGGTGTACATACCCTATGCCTTTGGGATTTGAACTTGTGACTTCTCTTTCAAGAGCACAAATTCTCCACCACTAGGCCAACTCAGGTTGTGCAATTTGTGGTCTAATTATTATTACATAGATATTGGTAATTTTTTGGGGGCATTCTATCAAGGTGGATAATGCTAATACCATTTTCTCATATACTACCTACACTCATATTCTTGTGGAACTAGAATTTCCTTCTTCTTTCTTAGTAGAGGTTGTTATAGTTCATGGGGCCAACCTTGGGACTATGAATGCATCCCTTTTAAGTGTTGGTGATGATTTGCTAAAAATCACTTAGATTTTGATTATCTCCTTGAATTTTTCATATTCCTCCTCTTGATGGAATAAGTCTAATCATGAACATCTCAAAGTTTTGGGGTCTTATATTTTTTGATGAGTTAGTATGATCCTCTCATTTCATCAATTGTTGCTAATCCCCCATTAACTATAGTGTCATGTTAGGTTAGCCTCAGCTATCTCTAATTCCAAAGAATGTATCATATTCTCATTTCTAGGTTAGGGGTGTGAATTTTTATAGGTCTGGTAATATAATTGTTGGTTGTTGGTTGTTGGTGTCCAATAGCATTGCACGATGACATCGACCCCTTGTTTGATATTTTTTCTCTATTTAGGTACATCTATGTTGTTGACTTTCTTTTTCTATCTAGTAAGGACCTATTCTGGTTTTCTTCAAGAAGTTTAATAAAAGGATTGGGACCCTTGTTTCTCACTTTACCTACTAAAGAAACATTAATGATATTAATTCAATATGGTTTAATTATTTTATAAAGGAGATAAGGTTGATTAAATAAATAATTAAATCTTAATTAATTATTTATTCATTAGGGGAAATATGTCATGATTAATTATTTGAACTAATAGAATGATTCTAGTTTTTTATTGTCAAAGTGGGGAAGAGCCCCGACCCATTACAAATCAAACATGAACCATCAAAATAAAAGGCTATTGTGTAGCCAAACAATAGAGCTACCCCTAACTAACTGAAGTACAACACTACAAAGTTGACTCAGACCTAAAAGACTAACTAATGAAAATCAAAGTTAGGAGAAAAGAGTGGCCCCATCCAAACCGTCTGAGATTTATAGGTTGAAAGGGAATGTCATTTTTTCTTTCATCACACAAATATCCAAGAAGAAACTTGATTTACTATTGAGAGGGGGGTGTTGAATTAGTAGTGAATGAAAAAATTGAATTCTTGTTCAATTAATTATTTTGAAGAACTTTTAAAAAGATTTTAATTTTAATTATGAAATAAAAGCACTAAAATAAATCTAAATAATACACCACACAATGAGACGAATGCACAAATCCATACGTGAAAATTCAAAATGAAAAAATCACGATGAGAAATGCTACTCGAATCTACTATCCTAATCCAACCTCATAGATTACATTATTTTTAGACTTGTAAAATACCAACCCACAAAAATCTTTTCCTAAGATCACCAACTATCACAGCTACCATCTGATTGTACTAAACACCAATTCAGTGTCCTTAGGCACCAACCTTAAGAATGTTATCATTTACAACTAAATTCAATTAAAGGAACTATCTTTACAAATCTTTATAACAAATAAACAACATGAAACAATATTACTTTCTATCAATAATAAATGATCCAATCATAACAATCTGCACCCAAGTAACAGTAAATTTCAAGAACATATTAACACAATCTTAGGACAACAATGATAACATATCACTACCAATATTGAATTTCAAAATCTGAAATCTGTAGCAAAGTAATTTTATTTACTTTAGCGCAATATAATCTCACCAAAAAACGTGAAAACTTTTTCCTTCTTTAGTTTCACCACGAACAACACATTGAACACCCTTCCCACTTGTTGTTATCAAAGACACAACGCAACATTCTGTGTATAAAATCACCTTTCCATCGTTGAGATGTCTCTATTTCTAAACGTATTTCAGAAACAGTTCTTCATAATTCACACTTAAAATATTATCTGTTTCTTAAACATGTTACACGCACCCTTTCCTTCTACAATTGAATACAATAAATAACCTTTTCTCTATCAGTTTTAACTTGCATCAATTAAGTGGTTGCAATTCTCTATGTAACAAAATTAATAACCACCTTGAATCGAAAGTTTAAGATAACAAATTTATACATATTTTCAATAGCAATGTAGAGATTTTTTAAAGAACACATCTTCGATAACAATGAATGAGTTGTATAAAGTTGAACCAAGAAAAAAAGAAAAATCAAGAGATTTTGTATCTTTGTAGCCGACTATGCACGTGACCAGTATTGCAGCAATCTATGGCATGCTTCCACATTTTATTCTGTAGATTAAGACTTCTTTATATTTTGTTTCTTGTTTTCAGAATAACATTCGTTTATTTACAACTAATTTTACCGACTGTGCAGTTCAGACTGGATCAAACTCAGGTTGAATCTTAATCAATGCAGACCAATACATACCAAATAAAGATGTAGACATAATATTTAGTATCCATTTGATGTTTTTTAAAATCATTTCAGTCTTACGATTTAGTCCACTTGGCATCAATGACAAAAATTCTAACAAGGGGAACTCCACTTACAAATCCATCAGAAGTAGTAGATGAGTTGGACAAGCGAGCTGCAAACCTAGAAGAGAGAGGGAGTTACGAGACAAGGTTAATGGTCGAAAGAGCACTAGGAGCTAGGGCAGCACAAGTAGCATGATATGGCCTAGAGGGAGCTCCAAGAATAGGGGCCAGCATAACGGAACCAACACCAACCAATGAGACAAGGGCCACATGGGCAAGGGCCACCGGAGACAAGCTAACGTGAGCCTCTAAAGTGGAAAAACAGTCGAAGAGGAGGGTGCGGAGTCTAACTCCATAGGGAAGGCCATAAGATGACACCATTCATCATACTTCCACTAGGTAGGAGAAGATAGAATCCAACAATCGGGAGGACAAGAAGAGGCCAAATTCCTATTTGCAAAATAGTGTCTACACCTGAATTTGACCCCTTCATAGTCGAGGATCCGTCTCCAATGCAATTCACCAACCTTAAGATTGATCTCTACATTAAGTGGTTTGGAGAGGTGCAAATCTACTTATATCGTGAAATTGGAGGTGTAAAAGAAAAGGCTGGTATTAGAGTCAAAAGATACCATACAATGCCTAGCTTGTTGCCAATATATTTTTAAGAAAAAAGATACCAAAAGTGGAGGGGAGGTGGGGGAGCCAAACTCGGGTAGGGGAAAACTTAATACGACCCATTAGGGAATTGAAGGAGGGTGTCCAAGGGAAAAGAGATAGTGCATATCAACCTCTAAAGCGTCAAAGTAAATACAAAGTACCTATAGGCAACAGGATAAATTTCCACTATACTTGACACCTACGGGTTCCAATGCTCAGAGATCCAAGATTGCACTGCTAGAAGAGATGGCCACAAATGATTAAATTTAATAACAAGCATCCGCTTCTAAAGTATGGAATATAGTCCAGCATCTCCTTTCCGAGCACCACCTATTGGCGGGAAAAGGACCAAGAAAAGAGCCGGCTTAGGATACTACATATGGTTTGGGCAATACAAATAAGACCTCTAGCTAACTTTAGGAGTAATATCCCATCTTGGAAATTGTACTTAATAGCATTATTAATGATATCCAAAATATATAGATGATAAATATGCTAGGAGATAAAAAGATTCAGATCCAAAATATAATTTTAGAGATTAATGATATAATACAATGATGTTATTGTTGGTCCTATTCTATGTGTGAGGATTAAATGATATATGGTTTACTAAGGTGTGAATAAATTTTCGTTCTAATTTGCTTCCACATATATTGATTTCCTTTGTTGTGTCTTTTGTGTGGTATACAGACATTTGGTAGTCTGGGTAGAAGATCCGTTAAAGGGTTTATGGAGTAGGTCCTCAAAAAAAAATTTAAGTGCAGAGTTAACAAAGACATTTGCAATGGAAGTTGATGGTTACATTTTCTGTGAAGGGGATGACTTTGAGTTTGAAATGGAGACAATCAATTTGCATACAAGAGAGATATGAGAAGGGGATTCATTACTAGGAGAGTCGTTGTTCCCAAACACCATAGGTGGGAGACAAAGGTTTGAATTTGAGGAGCAAGAGGATGAGTGGGAAGCCATTTTCAAACATGATGATTGTTAGGTTGGAATGTGGAAGACAATTTAAGTGTCTAGAGATTTCTAGGTTGATTTATTAAAAGAGCTTGCAATAATGCATAAAAAATTACTATTAGAATTGTAATTTTTTTATTGCACTCTTTTTTTTAAGATGGATGAGTGGGAAGCCTTTTTCAAACAATGATGATTGTTAGGCTGGAATGTGGAAGATAATTATAAGTGTCTAGAGATTTCTAGGTTCATTTATTAAAAGAGCTTGCTATAATGCATTAAAAATTATTATTAGAATTGTAATTTTTTTATTGTAAGCTCTTTTTTTGTAAATATCAACCAAATATGGGAGACATACTATCTAGCTTCTAGTCCACAAATTTTTGTTATAAGTCAAACAACCTAAGCAAGAGAAATAGACCTCCTAGGTAACTAGATGGTTCATATTTAGGGTGGACTTCGGATGGTCATAATAAGATAATTATTTATCTAGGCATCCCTCTTTCTCTTAATCCTTCTTTCAAGAAAACATTTAAATGGGTAGTTACTAAAGTGAATATTGATATTTTAAAGTGGTAAGGGTGTTTACATTTTTGTGGAAAGATTCTAAGTTTATTAGAAGGTTTATTTATAGTATATATCTTTCATCTTACTAGATTGTTTGCTTCTCTCAAAGAAACAAATAGGATATGTTGTTAAAAAATATTTTGTTATGTGATGGAAATGGTATCAAGAAAAGTTATGTAGTTGATGAGGGTCTTTATACAAAACCCAATGAGAATCGAGGGATGGGTTTAAAAGAATATTGACCAATGACCTTCATTATTGTTGTTAAATGGTTCCTTATGGATGTTACAAGACTTGATCCATTGAAACTACTTAAAATTAATCTAGTTTAGAGAATCGAGAAAATATCCTTTGTGATCTAAGTTGCACATGTAGGGTACTTTCTTTAGAAAATACAAGGTGAAGCCTTGTTAGTTTTCCTATTTTTAATACTATATGAAAGGCCTAGGTTTCTATTGGATATTTCACTAGAAGACATGAGGATATTTTCAGTGGCAAAAGGAAAATTAGATAGCTTTTAAATCTATCTAGTGTTATTATAGGCATAAAATTATTCTTTTTTTCTTATACCAAGGTTGTTCTATTACATCTTGGAATGTTAAACAACTAAATGTCATGATCACATTCTTGAGAAGGAGTGATTGCTTCCTTAGAAGTTTCACATTCTTGAAAAGTAGAAGAGAAATACTTTATTGAAAAGTTCAAGCATTAAGGAGTGTTAAGGGAAGGGTTTTTGGTTTGAAGATATATTGTGACCCTTGTTGAATTGGGTTGAAGGAAGTAAATTATCAAAATATTAGAACTAGAAAAAAATTATTTTCTTTCTTATCTTTTTCAGCCAATGGTTTTCTATTCCATACAAGAGTTCCTTAAACCAACTAGTGTGTGGGCTAAGGGGTTTAAAAGAGTATGACATTGTGTGTCAGGAAGTCTAAAGAGCTCTTTAATTCATTGGTTGTTTTTGCATGAGTTAATTGTTGGTATTAATTGATGCTCTATTAATTCTAAGTTATGCATTATGTGTAGTCAAATGGACACTATTTTTCACTTATCTTATAAACAATGCTTAGTAGATTCATTTGGAGCTATTTTCTTCATGACATATCTGCTTGTTATATTAACAATAAATTGATGAGATTGACGTAATTCATGAATGGAGTTCTCTTAGCCAATTTTATGTCTATGTATGGTTCTAGTATGCTATTTCAAATTTTATGTCTTATCTGGATCAAGAGGAATAGTGATATTTTCTAAGGTTTTTAATTAGGGATCAAATAGGTTCTGAGGGTACCCAAAACACCTTACAACAAGTTTTGAATGGACCCAAAACTATCTTGAATTAGTGTGAATCCAAAACTTGTAAACAAATCACTGCTAAAAGGTACACCAAAAATAACTAGAAACCTACCAATCGCCAAACATTAACAACTAAGCATCAAAGGATTAGCTAAGACACCCACAAGGCCTACGCCATAAAAAAAAAGTCACAAAGGATTTTTTAAGGCTCCCATAACCTAAAACATGGCTTTTGGAAAGGCTGTAATAACCTTCATCTCTAGTAGCCAAAATAAGACCCGAAAAAATAGATATAGCTTGATGGAACTCCATAGGAAACTGGGTTTTGAAAAGGATCTCATAACCTCTTAAAAAATAATGGGAATCAAAGGGAATTTTTAGGGTCCTTTAACCTTAATAATGGGTTTTAACAAGGCTCCCAAAACCTCCACCTCCAGTAACATTAAGATATTACATAAGAAACTCTTTAGAATGATGGGTTTTGAAAAGGTTGTCATAACCTTTATTTGAAAAAACCGAGGGTTTTGGAAATCTCCCCCAACCTTTAACATGAACTTCGCCTTGGTCTCCACCTAAATAGGAGAAGAACGATAGAAAAGGAAAGAACGGGCAAAACCAACTTTCTTGCAACCAAAATCCAAAATCCAATAAGTGATAGCGTCCTTTCTACAACTCCCATTCTTTTCTGCCCAACCAACCTTAACCTTAATAAGAGACAAGTCCACCTCCATAGAAATAACAAAAGATGAAACAAAGAGTGAATAAATCCAAACCCTAGCCTCTCTTATAAGGAAATTTTCTACCTCAAAAAAGAAGAATCCGCCTCAATAGGAATAGAAAAGAAGAGAACCAAGGTAAGATTAGCAAAAGCTTGCTAATGGAGCTAAATGATAGAAAAAAAAATAGGGCTCCAACAAATAACAGAAAGATGGAAACCACCACAAAATTGACAAAATCCCTAAACCAAAAACAAAGAAGCCAAGTAGAAACGACTCCAAGAAGGGCCTGAGGTACTAGTGAAGAGAGCAAAACAACCACTCAAAACACCCAATAGGAAGAACTACCCTCAAGGAAAAATAAGACAAGGCACACAAGGAAGACCATGTACCAAGAAACCCATCCAAACTAACCCATCGAGAGAGAAAGGCAAAAAGAATAACCAGAAATAAAAATGTCGAAACCCTTGAAGAGGATAGGCCAAAGAACAGAGGCCCAAACATAGAAAAGGAACAAAGTAAGAGAAAGGTAACAAATGCCACAAGAAAAGAGACCAGGAGAAGGGAGCACCACATAGAGGAAAGAAAAACAAGGAAGCCAATGTCAAAAGAACAAGGGAAGAAGACAGACCATGAACAACAAGAATGCCCTCGCAAAAGAAGGAACCAAAACACCATAGATAGAACCCAACACATGGCCAAGGAAAAGTCTAAAACAAGAGGCAACAAGTAAAGAAACCACGATGCAGGGAGAAATAGCCTATAGAAGCCCACAAAAACATAGACAAGGCCAACGTAGAGTAGCGCTCTCCGTGCTTCACCTTCGACTAAGACTGCATCATCATCATTAGAGTCCTCATCCATGTCTCTATCCCTAGAAGAAAAAACCCTAACACCTCACTACTGGTTCAAAATCACAGCAATACCCATGCATGCCCTCCCGCTTTCACCCATCACCGTATATTTTTTAAGGTAATGAAGGTTTCTTATTGAATTTTCAAGAGATATTAGCATATCTTTTATTTTCTGCTAGTTCAATTTATTAGTTCATATAAGTTAGGAGCACAAAAAAAATTGTCCATAATCAGTTTGAAGAAAAGTGTACCGGCCATTTATTTGTTATTTTTCAAAGGGTTGAGTATGGAGAAAATCATAGTCACTGTTGGTTGGTGACCCACAAAGTTTATTCTCCACTAACTTCATGTTTGTTGATGTGTTTTAACGTAGTTGCACATCATGATTAAGTGGTTGCAAATTTCCTAGTCGGATTTCCTTACGAAAAACCATAACAACAATTTCCCATTGCATTTTCCTGAAAAGGATGGCCTATAATAGGAGCAAGTGGACCTATCCCACCGAGCATGCCAGAAAATACTATTGATCTCCAATATAGTCCAAATACCTGAAGTAGAACAATTTGGAAGTTCCATAGAGGCAAGTTTGATTGCATCCTATGGAATGACCTATGGGATTTTAGAAGCAATCTCTTCATTACCTTTTGAGAAAAGGGAGAAAGGAGAGAAAATATTTTAAATTTAATCGTTCTAAGAAACAGAATGGAAATTCCAAAAAGAAGGGAACCTCTGTCTATCAAGCCAAATAGCAGAATGTGTTATCATCCCATGAGGATGAGAAGTATAATTATTCAAAGTAGCCTGGACATAAGATGCATCATCCTAGTCAAACCAAAGGAGAGGATCTATTGAAGCAGAGATCAAATAGACAATATTGCAATTCGCATATTCATGATATGATTCCTACCTAGTTCTGCAAGATGGTATACTCCAACATTCATCTTATGGAAATGAAAGAGTAATGCATAACATGATTCACAATCTCATAATATGGATCCAAAAATACACAAAGTAGAATTCAGCGAGTCAAACTCGGCACAGAGCACTATTTAGAATATCAAGAAATGTAATGTTGTACAGTATTGTTATTCATAATATCATTAAGGCTCAACTACTTATTCAAGAAGCCTACAGAACCAAATTGGATCACCTTGTGTAATTTATCACTGTTACAAGAATTTTTGAAGAACTCCAATCACTTATACAAAGGTTCAAAATTGATAAATTGAAATTTTTAGGAGTTAGATAGGAGGTTCGATTGGATCCTATATCTTTCCCCAAGAACTTAGGAAAATCTCTCTTTAAATCAACCATAACTTCTCATTTTATAGCCTTCCGTGAAGAGGTTAATATTTTCATCCCAACGCTATTCGGAAAGATCGGATTTAGATGACAAACACTTTTACATCTATGTGTATGAAAGCTTGTGAGTTTGTACTAATCTTATCAAAATCGCGGTCATGTTGGACAGGTAGAATATATTATATATATATTTTTTATTTTTATTTTTTCATCAAATCGTCATTTTCTTGAATTTTTCATAGTCTCCTTGCTCTTATTTAAAGGCATTCTCAGGGGGCTATCAAGAAGGAGCCTGGCTTCTGTTACACGTGGTGTGTCATCTGGGAGTTGGGAACCCCCTTACATCCTATGATCTTCTGTCTCTGCCATGTTGACACATGGCAGGTTGTTGAAGCAAAACCTGAAAGTGAAGCCTCTCTAATAGAAAAGCATCGGAAGGCATCCCGCGGGGCCTGTCATATTAACAAAATAAGGTTGGAAGACTGCTTCAGTATAAAAATCTTTACGTGTATCACAACCTTCACAACGGAACTTCTTCCAACACATTCAAATTATTTAGAGTCTCTTCAAGAAACTAACCAATTCAATACCATCATTTTTTATCAATTTGTTACAAAGTTAGAAAAACATGAAAAAAACATTTAGAAAAAATATTGATAAGTTTGATGAAAATGTTTGTCTTTCTCACCAAAAGGATAAACCTCCATATAATAACTCTTCTTTATGTGGTCATAATGATAGAGGAAAAGGTAGAGGTCATACAAATAGAGGAAGAGGAGGTTCACATGGTAAAAGCCATTCTCATTGTGATAATAAAATAATAGGCAACACTTGTATTGTAAAATATGTCGTCAAAAAGGTTATCATGAAGCACATGCATGCAAACTCTCATAAGATAAGATAAAAATTCTCTTAAATAAAAGGATTAAACAAAAACATATTATGAAGGTAAAATTTTAGGAGTAGCCCAATTTGCTTGTGGAAGTGACAATGATCAATGTGTACTTTTTGTTGTAGATTTTGACTATAATATTTTTTATTTTATTTTTACATTTGGTATGATGCTTGGGTATTAAATACTTGGGTGACACAATATATGAAATTTTAATGTAATTTATTTGAATAATTTAATGATAGTGTTTGTGGTACAATCTATTTGGCAGATAAATCAAACCTCAAGCCTATTGGAAAAGGAACATTCAACTAAAACTGCTTGGTCTTCCTAATTTTCTACAACACCATGTATTATATCTTCTTCAATTGCAATGTATTTTGGTATCACTAGTATTGATACAACAACAAGACCACTCTATTTTCTTAAAATATGGACAAGTTGTTAGAAAAAAATCTAATAATCAAGTTGCATTTATTATTTATGAAAATGACAAATTATTAAAATGCAATGGCACTTCAAACCTTTATTCTAGGAGTTTTTCATATCTTATTGAAGAGGGTAATTTATTTCTTAGTATTTTATGGCATGTGAGGTATAGGAATATTAATTATAATAGAATTCGTATCATCCAAAGGTTCCGGGTTTACCCATTTTTCCTAAGAAAATTGAAAAATATGAAGCTTGTATTCTTACAAAATAACATAGAGACTCTCTCCCTCGCTCCACTTGGGGTGCACATTAAAAATTATAACTCATCCATTCTACTTTATGTGGAGCTTTACCAATGACATCTATTGGAGGATGTAAGTATTTTATGTTGTTCATTGATGATTATAGTTGCATGACGAATTTATTTCTTGCAAAAAAAGTCTTCTTGGCTATAAGTATAATTTTCTTGGGTAATCTAAATCTTCAAAATCTTATAGGTTTTATGATGCAATTAACTAGAAATTCGTTATTGCACCGCATGTTGTATTTTGTGAATCTTAAAAAAATGATGCAAATGTTGACTACCAATTAAAATAGCTTGATAAATGTGTCAAATCTTCTCCCTAGATAGAAATTCCTTGTGAGATATTTCACTTTAGGGGGGAGCGAACTCATTTAGAATCACCTTTCCTAGATTCACAAGTAGAATTTATACCTCAAGTTGTCCCAAATCAAGATGCTCCATCTCTAGATTTGCAAGACAAATTCCCCTCTCATGATTATTTTCCCTCTTTTGATGAACCTGAAATTTTAAAACCATTAGCCACTAATGAATCTTTTAATCAATAAATGTAAGAACATTTGGTCCAATCGCAATATTCCCATAAGTGGGGCCAAACAACTCTAGAAAAAATTAATATATTTACAGCCCGATGAAATAGGTAAAAAGGGCACAAGAAGTTCTTACAAAACAAGACAACATGCTCAATCCTATATCAGAGGTAATCTAGAGTCAATTGATGAACTTAATATCATTATGGACTTAGAACCAACTTCCTATTGGGAAGATAAGGGTATTGCAATGTGAAGGAAAGCTATGGAAAATGAGTATGATGCTCTTTTGAAAACTAGCACATGAGAGTTGATTGATCATCCACTAGGCTGCAAACCCATTGGTTGCAATTGGATGTTAAAAATAAAATATAAAGTAGATTGTTCACTTGACAAACATAAATCTCAACTTGTTGCAAAAGTTTATTGTCAAAAAGAGGGCATAGACTATGATGAAACTTTTGCACCTATAGTGAAATGGACTACCATTTGTGCTTTGTTGGCCTTTGCAGCCCAAAATGGGTAAAAAGGTCATCAAATAGATGTCAAAACTACATTCTTAAATGGTTATCTCAAAGAAATAGTATTTATGTCTCAACCTATGTAGCCAATGGGAAGGAACACAAGGTATGTAACTATAAAATCATTATATGGTTTAAAACAAGTCCCTTGAGCCTGGTATGAAAAACTTAACAAGCATCTCTTGAAGTTGAATTTCAAGCATATTGACTCTGATGATGCAACTCTTTTGTTAAAAATATTGATAGCATTGTTATCTATTTTGTTTTTTATGTAGTTGACTTATTTCTCATTGGTAATAATGAGGATTATATATAAAATGTGAAATAACTCTTAAAGCAAGGGTTTGACATGGCTGATTTGGGCCATCTTCATTACCATTTGAGTATTAAGGTGATTCAAAAATCCAAGTTTATCTTCATCACCAAGAAAAACATACTTGTGAACTTCTCAAAAATTTGGCATGGCTGATTGTAAACCACTTAGTACTCTTATGGAATAAAATTTGAAACTCACATCAAGTGACTCTACCGCATTGGTTAATGCAACTGCATATAGACAGCTTGTTGGTTATCTGATTTATGCTACAAGTACTCATCCAAATAATTATTTTGTTGTTGGAGTTCTTTCTAGATTCACGCAATTGCTTAGAAAATCTCATTCATTAGGAGCCAAGCGAGTCCTTCAATATCTACAAGGAACTCAAAACTATGGGCCAAAATACTTCATGACAACACACTTTTGTTTGCTTGGATGTTTAGATTTATATTATGCAGGTGATTTGAAAGACAAAAAATAAAAATAAAAAAAATCTACAACTGGTTTCTTAATGCATCTTAGAGTCTGCGGTGACCACAGAGTTGGTCTATGCTTTATTAATTTGCTGAACCTGGGTGCTAATTTGGAATTCATAGCAAGATCCGCACTTCATTATGAAACAACACTGTCTAATTTATCATCTGTGATCTCCAAATACGGATAAATAATTATACACTAATGATCAACAATTACACTAATCAGCAACAAATGAGAATAAAATTAAAAGGACTGTCACCAACGCAACGAAGATTCTAGCAATCACATGACAAGAAATCTTACTGTCCCAATATTCTTAAAATTTAAATTATTTCACGTAAAGGATTGGCAATAAATAGCAGCTGTTTTCCAAGAAATATGTACTGGAAATACAGAGAAAATAAGCTAATCAGGGGAAACAAAGTTATCATTCAAGGTGAAAGTTGTGTAATGATAAAGGCTTACGTATCTGGTCCAAAGAGCTGCGGGAACACCTTAAGTACGACATGCAGAAATGTTCATAGAACACTGCCGTAATTATTAGAATCTAGAAAAAAACTAAGCAAAAGGTCGGTTGCAGCTGGGATAAGCGTCAAACATCGAAACAAAGTTACGGAGATCCCAAAGCAGAAGTAGATCTCCAGCTATCTGGCACTTCCACATTTCAGATCCAAAAGTAGTACAAGATTCTTTTCCGCCAATAAAAAGAAAGAAAGTGAGGAAACATAGAATTCAGTTCTTCTACCAAATTACCAATTGTTTTTCAGAAGCCAAAATTAACGGGATGGGTTGTTGTATCTTGTAAGACTTGATATACGGTTATGCTCCCAAGGACCCTTTTTTTCCATGCGGAAA
This sequence comes from Cryptomeria japonica, assembly GCF_030272615.1. Classification (NCBI taxonomy): domain Eukaryota; kingdom Viridiplantae; phylum Streptophyta; class Pinopsida; order Cupressales; family Cupressaceae; genus Cryptomeria; species Cryptomeria japonica. The sequence goes on along the minus strand of NC_081405.1, from coordinate 600,250,144 downwards.
GTATTCCCTCCAATTTTTTTTACTTGAATCATCCTATTTAATTATTAATCTATTATAATTAGGTAGTCAATGGTTTTTTTTACACGGTGAATAGCTATTCTACTCTTAGATGTCAAATATTTAGCAATGGCTAATAGTCAATAGTAGTTTCTACACGGTGAACAGCTATTCGACTCTTACAAATAATTTTTTTTAACAATGGCTATTTATAGGGACCACGGTAAACCCAGCTGTGTTGCTAATCACCTTTTCTACCATGGGGAATATTATTTTTTCCCATTCTCCACCCCCTTTATCTCACACCTCTCCCTCCTTCGATTATGTTGTTCCCACTGCTGCATATGATGTTTTCGTTAATCACCGTGGGAAGGATACGAAACAGTCTCTAGCAAATTTAGTGTATCGTAATCTTCATAATAGAGGATTTAAAGTTTTTTTGGACAAAAGTTGTCTACGAGCGGGACAATACATACCCCAAGCTATCACTTGTGCAATAAGGAGTGCATCTGTTCATGTTGTAATCCTCTCTCCCAACTATGCAGACTCTGAGTGGTGTTTGGATGAGCTATTTTTGATCGTTCAAACCGGGGCTCCAATTATCCCCGTGTTTTGGCAAATTCGACCCTCTGAGGTCCGAATGGAGGACAAGAATGGAGTGTACGCGAAAGCTTTCCGAGAGCATAAGCGCGCTGGAAAAATCTATATTCGGACGCTTGAGAAATGGAAAGCTGCTCTGCGAAGGGTTTCACTACTCGAAGGCTTTATTCTTGATGGGTAAAATATGTTTTAAGCTTTATTTTATTTTATTTTTATTGGGAAGGACCCTGGTTTCTATAACATATTATTCCTTTACTGTTTCAGTGACCAAGGAGAGATGTTGGAGAAAATCACAGCATCTGTGGCTGCATATATTGAAATGGCCAAATGCCAAGAAAAAGCATTTGGAGGGGCCGCTTAATGAGAGAAGTACTATTGATAGCCTGTGAGAATAGAAATTTCTAGTACCTTGATTTGTCAAGCGAATGTTGAATGTCTCCTTTTGTTGTTTTATCTTAACTCTGGTTATTTAAGCTTTGTCATTTGTATGGCAAAAATAAAATGTAAATATCATGTGAAGTTTCTTACTTGCATAGTTTTATATTTTTATTTTTTTCGTTTTATTTGAGACTATGCAGTAAAAACTGTTTTAGTTTTTTAGTTTTAGTTTTTTGTTTTATTCTTAATAATAGAAGTTTTCCAATATCTAGATGTATCTAAGACCTATATATAATGAGGCAGTTGTAACTCATTCTCTAGCTGTATCAAGAAGCATAATCTCTTCAATCAATAGAATAGTTTATTTGTGTTCCAATTTTATATTTCTTTTAAAGTTGTGTGAGCTTTGTTACCTGTATGACAATTTTTGTTAATGTTTAAAAATAAAACCTATTTATAAATATATATTTATAATTACACAACTTTTGTAAATTGTTATATTGTTATATTGTTATAGATATGATGTTCTAGGATAAAACGTTTTCTTTTAGTAAGGATTATTTGAAAATATATAGATAGATGATTGAAATTAAAAAACTAGAATTAAAAAAAAAAAAAACATATCATAAAATAATTATAAAGGCTAAAAAAATGTTAATTTTAAAAATAATATATTTTAAATAGTTATAAATATCAATATTTTTTCAAACACTATTCATTGCAAAATAAAAATCGCTTTTACTGCCTTACCCTATAATATATTTTGTAGTGTTTTATGACCAGGGAAACAATGAGCTAACAGATTTTAAAATAATAATCCAATTTATTTTTTTAATTGGTGATGGATGCATGAATGCACATATTTAAACAAGTTTGAAATGTTCCCTTCCTTGAGAGAAGGCAACTCTCTAATTCACTCCAAAATGGAAAAACAATTTTTCCTTACTCTCTAATTCATTTGGTACTGTTATCAGATTAGTGAAACTTTAAACTAACACACTTTTAAAGAATAAGTGTTGCGGTGTGTATGCGTGGGTGATGGATGCATGTGTACATGTGTGTGCATGCATGCCTGCCTCTGTGTGCTTTTTATGGGTGATGGATGCATGAATGCACATATCTAAACAAGGATGAAATGTGGATTCTTACTTGAGAGAAGGCAATTCCCCAACATCAAATTCAAAACATTTAATCTTGGATTTTGTTAATCTTATTCAGGTTAATATAATGGGAACTGGCCCGTCAGCAATTTAGCTTAAAAAAAACATTTTAAAAAACTTTTCATCCTCGTAGATTTTGTGTTGAAGGAATTCCAAAGCAAGATCCCAAAAACCAAATTATCTTTCCTCGCTGACTTCTGGAGATCTTCCGTGATAGTGGAGAGGCGAATACTCGCATGGCACATTAAATGGATCCTCTTCAATTCTTTCTTAGAGATCGAATAAGGCCTCGAATTCCTCGTGAGTTTCTCCCTACTAAGGTGAGCACGAAGTTCCTCCCAAGTTTATGGAGACGATGGTTAGATAAACAGTTTGGCCACTCTGTGATCCACAATGGTTGGATGCATTTATATGTGTTCATCCCTACTTTCGCATCTCTTATCTCTTGCAATATGATTTACTGTTTGTTCACAATGGCTAATTTGAAATCATCTTTATTCATATGGACAATATGCTTTGCAACTATCATCGATCACTAAGTCCACCTATATGAATGTAAACATAATTTGGAATGTAAATAATATATTTAAAAAAAATAAGTTGTCATGATCATAAGAATATAAGTAAATCTTTCAAATTTTATGGAAACACATGAAAATGACTTAATTTTAGTAAATTTTTATACAAAAATGTTATAATTAATAACACAAAGGGAACAAGTATTCAAAATATTGTTTCTCTTATTAAATTTCTTCAACCAAAAAGATGTAATTAGTAGTATCCATTTTAGTGACAATAGTTTCACCATCTAGTTCTTTGAGATTTATTTTATCTTTGAACAACCTTAATCAAAATTCATCATCGCTAAAAGAAAGGTTCTAACCTTTAAAATCACTACCATCATTCTCAAAGTCACTAATTGAATTCTTCTATTCACAAAAAGAAACAACATTAACAATAGAATTGATAAGATTCACCTCCTAAAGGCCCGCCTCATATTCCTATATCTTATTAATAGTAACCCTCAATAAAACCTACTACTAAAAGCCCTTGGAGAACTTCTCTCAACACCATGCATAAACTAAAAGTAAAAATAGTATACTTATTAATACCAGAGGGGATAAAATCAATAGCAATTGTCATATTTGTGACACCTTGAAAATGGGTAAGAATGAAATGTTACTTATGATTGTGTAAAAATATAAAATAGAATTATCATGGTTTTTTCTACATAAATCAAAGGGAGTAGTTGGGAAGAGATAATGAGAATATTTTTAATATTTTGTAACCATACAATAATTTTTGTGAAATTTTTTTTTGTACTAAAAATCTTAAAATAAATTAGATCATAATAGTAGAGAAGAGTTTCTAAAATAATTTGAATGAAAATTAATTTTCTGAAATAAAGTTGTCCAGATCAAACATTTGGACTTGATATGTCAACAGACATCATTTTTTATTAGATGAGTTAGGAAAAGGGTCTAAATCCCATACAAAAGAAAGTTGGCCTAAATAATAAATTCTAAACCAATATAAATATGTCAATGAAACTCAGACAAAATTCAAGAATGGTTTTATCAAAGATGATCAAAATTAACAAAGAAACAAAATACATAATCAACAAACATCATAGCTTTAAAATTGTATTATTAAATCTAGATAAGCATATACCTTTAATCTGGTCATGATATTGTGAAACAAGCTTTATGATACCATTCTTCTTTCATTGAAGAAAATTCATGAAAGCCCATTCTCACCACAATTGAAAGGAAACAGGAGTGGATAACCAAACATCTTGGCTCCAAAAGAGGACAAATGATGAGAGGGGATTAAAATTAAAGAAGTGAACCATTAATTTAAAATCATGCAAGCCACAGGTGGATCACTCACAACACCCCAAGGACTAAAGGTGGAATATCTGTCAAAGGAACATGAGGATTAGGGACCAAATCCTCCACAAAAACAAGAGGATTAGGAGCATTAGAATAAATATCAACCTTGACGTTGACCATGCAGTGAACAGATCATAATTAGCATTTTTCCACCAAGGGAAATAATGTGAAGCCTTTTAGTAAGGGTAAACTAACATCAAGTGACTAATATAAAAGCATCGGTAAAAATGAAATGGGATGTCTTCATAATCATAATTTTTCCACCATGAGATATCACCAACTTATAACACACCATGTATATAAAGGGGAGAAGATAATTCTAAATACTTAATAATACACATAGGTGTCATGTGAGAGAACATGGTATAGAATTCTCCACCACAATAAAATGCCACTAAGAATTACCTATGCCCAAATAACAATAATTGCACAAAATTTAATGCGAGAGATTTGGGAGGTTTATCAAGACTAGTAACTAATTGAATAACCTGGTGAGAGGATTAAAATAAGGAAAACAAGATAAATATTTGATAATGATGTCTTGACTAGAAACTAGATTAAAAACAACCACAAAAAATACCTTCACATAAGGATAAAATTTCATCTTTCCATCTATAATGGGATACCACTATTCAAAGATCTAAATATTTGAATCTTGAAGCTGGAGACAAGATATATCAAATCTACATATCAAGCCCTTCAATGAAAAGCCTTTTCTAAATATAAATTTTTGTTTTATTCTGGCAAAAAAATATGGTAATGAAAAAATTATATTGAGTTACAATATTGATATTTCCAAATGACCAACCTATCAATATAATCCAAAGAAAAATCCAAGGATTATTAGAATAGCATCAAACCAATAAATCATGTTGACCTAACCTAAGAACTAAATAAAACTAAGAAGGAAAAAATTAATTTTGGTCATGATGAATTAACTAGTTGAGATCCTTCAGAAGGAAATAATCTCCATCCAATGACATTCCAATCACTATCTATCATATAAGCACATTTAATTAGAAAAATAAACACTTTATTCCATTTTCTTTAAATGTGGATAAAATAAACAAAAATCAAAGTTAGGTTTAATATTTTAAATATCATTAACTACAACATTTAACTTGCATGAAGAACTAAGAGAATTCTCCTTACTCAAAAAGGAAATAATAATTATAGAAGTTGTCTCACAAATAATGTTCTTCTACCCAATTCATAAGATTTTTTCAATGTTGTATAAATAACTAGGCCCTTCATTTGATTATAAGTAAATTTTTATTTAAAATAGTGAAAAATAAAAATAAAATAAAAAATTGAAAGACTTTGAAAATCAAAAGAAAGAAAGGTATGTACAATTTCAACATTATATCTCAAAGAACAATTTAATGACTATTCTTACTATAAGTAAATCATAATATTTTAAACATTTAACAAAAGATTTGCAAATTAAGTCATAGATTATTTTAAGAATGTAAATTAAAGAATTAAAAGTGCATTTGATCAAAGTTAAGAGTATATAATAAAATCTTAAATATTTTATTTATGTAAAATTATTTAAACTTCTAACTATTGATATACAACACAAGTTTGAATAGTATTATCATATTTATATATTGTATAGATAGTCTTTAAATGAAGATATGGTATAAGGAACACCATCTAAGGTTCATGATAATATATTTTCTATAGAAAAATGTAAAATTAGTCAATTTCCCACACATGATGTGAAATTCATTTGAAGTTTTTTATATTGTTTGAACTTTTAAATTTATATTGTTTATGTATTGTATATGTTTTTCTTACTTTTTGAATTATATGTGTACAATTAAGTGAAATATTACTAACATAATTTTGTATTTTATTTTCAGCAATTTCATTATAATTCATAGACATATAAGACTCAATTTTTAATAGTAGATCAAATATTGTAAATTTTTTTTTTATTATAAAATGTAAAGTATTTTCTGTAATCTAAAGAAAATGTCTGTAGAAAATTGTATTATTATTATAGGTAAATAAAAACTATTTAAATAATTTAAACAATCAGAATTACCTTATGAAAATTTGGCAAAGGATTAAGAAGACCATTTCTATGTATAGATAAAAGTACCAATAAAATTACAATATCCAATACAAATTGGTAAGGATTAAACTTCTACTATGAAGCATATAAAGACATTGTATATCCAAAAGAAAATATTAGATAAACATTAAGCGTTTTAGCTTTGGTCAAGAATAGCAATGGTTGTTTCGGCTCTCTACCTTATAATGTGAGAAAAAAAAAATAGAGCAAAGTATTCTTTATTTATTTTATTTTTTCTTTCAAACACTATATATATATATATATATGTTAGAGATAGTTTCTTTATAGTCACTTTTTGTATATGAGGGATTTGTTTATGTAATTTTGCACATATGCTCCCCACATTTATTTCACTTCGTTCAGATTAGATAAAATCGGGAGAGGCTCAAACCATTACATAATTGTTAAAGTGAAGAAACCAGGGATCTCATGAGGAGTGAGAGCCCCAAACTAGAGAACTGACTGACAAAAAGGACTAAAACTAGCTTATATCTAGAGCCTATAAACCAAAAAACTAGAAAAAGGACTGAACTATAAGCCAATAAAAACAAAAAGAAATATCCACACCAGCTACCAAAGACACAAACTAATGGTGTACATGGTGGGAGCCATCATCTCCTCCATCTTCACTGGTTGTCTTGAAGGTCCTCTATTACCTTCGTTGTCTCCCTCCTATCATCCTTTCAGTCCACCCTCTCATTGAGCTCCTTCATTTCCTCTTCCAACCTTTCCGAGTTCTCCAATTTTATCTACAAAATCATTAGCCACCACCTAGACCCTTTGATCTATTTCGTCCATCACCCAATTAAAAGCTCTAATCTCCACCTTAATGAAGGCCTTTAGCCTTTTAATTTTCTTCTTCGTCACATTGAGTTACCCAAAGAGCCAACAAGATTATGGCTTTTGATCTATTGTTGACCTTTTCTATTTATTTCACTTTGTTATACCCATTTTAATTTAGGACTTTCTCAACTAACCTTTTCCCTTTGTATGTCATTTAATAAATTTACTTCCATACAAATTTGAGTTGGTGTACTATGCTCTATTGTACGGCGTGCCACCTTTTTGTTGCGATTGCTTTCTCCCATTGTGGTCGTTAAAAACATTAGGAATTGAAAATACAAAAAATCGAGACAAGAAGAGAATTAAGATAAAGGGTCCAAGTAAATAGAACTAAGCAATAGATTGACAAGTAATTTCATTAACAAACGCAGCCATTGGTGCTGTGCGATCCACCCCACGCGTTTTAATCGAGAAACGTCTAGTGATCGATCATCTCTTTTCTTCACTGCAAGGTAATTTAGTCAGAAGACCTAACCACCATTAAATTGGTCGTACTCACATGGACATGCTAAACCATTCAGATGTTCCCGGGGCCCGCAGCGCTCACATAAAGCAGAGGATGGTCTTCAGTCGGTGGGGGCAGTTAAATTAACTCAAAATTATAAATTAACTTATAGTGATTTTTATGTAGAATTTTCTTGCAATCTTATGTAGAATCACACCATCATCTATGTCACATCAATGGACAATAGTTGACAGATATATTATTTTCCATTTTCTATTATTTGATATTGATCCAATTCTTAGCATACAAGAAACCTAAGTAAGAGGTAGTTTAAATTTGTGAAACAAAGTCCAAAGCATTCATCTCTTACAAACACGTTCAATTTGACCTATCTAAAGTTGGAGGAAAATATAAAATACAACTGACATTTTATTATGTAAGGAACTAAAATAAGATAAGTAAGGTCTGGAATTTTTGGTAGTTATGTGTTGATGTAATGAACATTTGAATTTTTTTACCTATTTAAAATATGTTAATATTTTTAAAGCACTTAGGCTTAGGGTGTGGTGGATGCTAAGTTCTGAGATCAATAGATGAGATTGCTCAAGATGCATGAAAGACAATTAAAACAATCTTAGTCATTCCCAGATCAATGATAATTCCATGCTCACTATTTCCCCATTCATAATGAAGCCCTACCCTTAATTTGAGTTCTCACAAGTCTATTGGTTTATTTGATCTGGTACATTCTAATATATTTGGTTGAATATCTTTTTCTTCAATTTATAGAACTATGTATTTGTTGTATTAATTTATTACTATAGTAGAAGAAAATTTGTTTATTTTATCAAAAGAATATCCGAAGTCTTGAGTTGGTTTAAAGAGTTTAATGCTCTTGTTAAAAATCAGACTAGTAAAAAAATTAATTGTTTGAGGATTGACAATGATGGTGATTTTTATTTGGTAGAATTTTATTGGTTCTATAAAGACCATGGGATTGCAATGCATAAGACAACTCCATACACCCCTCAACAAAATAGAGTTGTAGAGAGGATGAACAATACATTGATGGAAAAGGCTAAGAGTATGCTTGGTTGTGTTGTCCTTGAACAAAAGTTTTGGGTCGAATCTTTAGTCACTACCCACTATTTGGTTTGCAAAACTCCTGCATTAGCACTTGTTGATAAGACACACATGGAGGTGTGGTCAAGAAAGAAGCCTTTGATGAGTCAAGTTAGAGCATTTGGTTATCAGGCATATGCTCATATGTCGAGCAAGGAAAGATATAAGTTGGAGAAAAAGGTTGTTAAGTTCATCTTTATTGATTATGGTGTTGATGTAAAAGTGTACAAGCTTTGGGATCTAGTGAAAGAGAAGGTTTAACAAGTATTTGCTTCTAGGTTTGATTGTTTATCTTTTTTTGCATCAACCTTTCGAATCACACTCTATGATCCATCATCAAGATGTAAGAGAGTGCAAGGAGATGAAAGAATGTCAAGAGCGTGATCTGAAACGTTGATGAAAAAAAAGACACACAATCAAACCCAAAAGAAAATACTTGTTAAACTTATGGATTGTGGAAATTTGATTAAATTGAAAGAGAAGGTTCTCTATAGTAGAAGCATTATTTTTAAAGATATGAAACCTTTCACTATTTAGTTGCATCCAGAGAAAGAGGAGAAATAAAATAAGGAGGTAGTTTAGTTTCCTTCTATTCCTAAGAGAGAGGAACTACAAGTTGTTAATGGAACTAAAAATGAAGAGAGCCACACTAGCTCTGAAAGTTTGGAAGTAGAAGAAGAAGCTCAACCTTAGAAATTAAAGAGGTCTATGAGAATTAGGTAGCAAACAAAAATATTTGGTTATTCAATTTTAGATTCCATTTATATTTTTCCTCTGGTTACTAACACTGATGAGCCTAGGATTATTAGAAATACTTTGGGTATAAGTGATGCATATTCCAAAATGAGAGACATGGATGAAGAGATCAATTCTTTGAAGAAGAATAACACATGGGATCTAGAATCTTCTCCTGAAGGATGTAATTCTATGGGATATAAATGGGTGTTCAAGAAAGAGATAGGTCCTAATGGTAGGATTCAAAAGCATTAAGAATGATTGTTTATGAAGGGTATTTCCATGTTAATGGAATAGATTATGGTGAAATTTTATCTCCTATTGAATAAATGACATCTATTCAATTTATGCAATCACTTGTTTTAACTTAAGACTAGGAAATCAAGAAAATGGATGTGAAGACAACATTTTTTTATAGTGATTTAGAAGAAGAAATTTATATGTTATAGCCAAAATATTTCTTGGTAAAATTTAAAGAAAAATTGGCTTCCAAGTTACAAGAATATTTGTATGGTCTAAAACAATATCCTAAGATGTTGTACCAAAATTTTGATACCTATGTGTTGAATTTGGGATTTCAAAGGTCAAAATTTATCCATTGTGTTTACTTTAAAACTAATAATGATCACATCCTCATTATTACTTTATATGTGGATGAAATGTTACTCTATAGGATATTTGATTTCCAACATGAAGTCTTAGTTGTCAACACAACTCAAAATAAAACATCTAGGTGTAGCTAAATATATTTTGAGAATGAAAATTAGAGGAGACGGTGTTGACAAAAAGCTTTGGTTAAGCTAGATTAAGCATGTGAATTTGGTGTCGGAAAGATTCAGCATGACATCTTTTAGGATTTGATAGTAAAGTAGGTTTTATAGGGGCCCGAAACTCAAACAAAAAAACAAGTCTTGAGGATGAACCAAATGGTAAGCCACAACGGGGCAATAGAAAAAAAATAGTACAAAAGAGGGTCCATTGACCTAGGAACTTTATAAGATTGTTCAACATTTAGACAGACTTAATGTTTTTGTCTAGGATATGATAGTTCATATTACACAGTGTGGAGGATTATGCAAAATCTTCTACTGAGATGGAGGACATGGCCAATGCACCATATGTGATTTCTATTGGTAGTCTTATGTGTTCTATGGTCTAATCTAGACCATACATTGCCCAAGTACTGGGAGTCCTCCATAAATACATGGGTAATCCTATATGGGTGCATTAAGATGTATTTAAGAGAGTGTTCAAATCTCTAGGGGATAATTGTAAGCATTCATTATGTTTTCTTGGTTATCCTATTACATATTAGAAATATATGAGTTTTCATGGATATATAAATTCAAATTGGGTAGGTAACATTAACAATAGAAGATGTGCCAATGATCATCTATATTTGGTTGTACTATTAGTTGGATGAGTAAGTTGCATGCTATAGACACTTTGCCCACAAAAGAAGTAGGGTATATGGGAGCTAATCATGCTTTTAAAGAATCCATTTGGTTTAGACATGTTTTGATATTGGATTTATTGTAGGGATGATTAGTATCTATTGTGACAATCATAGTTCCATTTTCTTAGCAAACAATACAACTTTTCATGTCAGAAAAAAGCACATTGATGTTCTTCTATTCAAGATATGGTGGAGGATGGGAAGTTGAAATTAGAAAAGGCTTAAACTTTCACAAATGAATTGTAGATGCATTGACAAAGACTATAAGTTTGTACGTGTAAATTCTCCAAGTTCAATTATAATCGTAAATTTAGATCCCAATTTACACATTCAAAATTCCAAAGACTTGGTGTGAATAGAATTTTTTTATTAAGGATAAAGCAAGTTTTGAGGGAACCTGCAACCCCTTACAATAGGTTATGAAGGGACCTGAAACTCTCAGATTTTACAAGGATCTGGGACCCAAAATAGACAGCTGCAAAAATATACATCAAGAATAAACAACAACCCAAACTCAACCTAGTAACATTGAGATGGATCAAAGATCCCAAAATTACAAGCACCCATAGCCTAAACATTGAGATGGATCAAAGATCCCAAAGTTACAAACACCAAACTCTTACTAGTAAGCTCATATAGTCACAATCTAGGACTGAAGGGATTTGAAAGGGTCCAATAAGAAGGATATTCCTAGGCCCCCATAACCTATTAAAGAGTATTCAAGCTACAAAAACCCCAAATTCATATCCTAACAAAAAAAAATCACTGGCTAGACTGGGCCCTTGAAAGCTACTAGCATCTAGCCTATCCTTGAGAAAAGCAAGAAATAGAGGGTTCTTCTAGGCTCCCACAACCATGAAAGTGGGTTTTACAAAGCTCCCACAACCAAAAACAATGGGTTTTTTAAAGGCTCCCATAACCTTGAACTGGACCAGAGAAGAGCCAAAATACCCTCCAAAATCACCACCTCAATAGGTGATAGAAGACATAAAACAAATAAAAGAAAAATATTTGTTCTCATACTAGTAAGAAATAGGGTACCATCAGCCATCTTGAGAAGCATTGAGAAAAACATACCCTTCACTCTTTCCACCTCCATAGGAGAAGGAGGAGAAAAATCCATTGAAAATCCCATTTCAGTGCCTCGACAACCAAGAGATAGCACACCATTCGCTCCCCGTCAGCATTTCTCAACAACAACCGCAACAAACATATTCGCCTCAATAGAAGGTAGGTCATCTACAACATCATCTATCTTCACCTCTAAAGAAAATGGAGCCACCTCTATAGGAATAACTAGAGAAAAAAAAAGATGCTGAGGGAGAAGCAAAAAAATAGAGGGGAAGCCAACCAAAGGGCCAGAGAAGATAAAAACATTCAAAATAGCTCATAGAGAAAGGAAAACAAAAAACATCAGGGGTACAATCCACAAAACCAACCCCACAAGGAGAACAATATGAAACGAGAGAAGATTAGAAAGAGGCAAGAACAAACCATATCCTCCTTAAACATATTAGAAGATTCGGAGATAAGACCAAGATCTCCAATCCCCAAAAAAATCCCTCAAGAATGACCTCCAAAATAGAAGATACATTTCCAACCAACCTTATCACCATCTCAAAAAGGAGCATGGTCACCACAAGAGGAAGGCCCAAAGAGGCATCAAAGATCCTAACAGGGGTCCCCATCAAAACAATGTTGTCATAAAATATACGACCTAGAGCACAGGCAGCCCAAACCCAAAAAAATCCACAAAAGCAAGGAAAAGAGAACGAGAAGCCTTCAAAAACTAAAACTCCCACTTCCCTACCACAAATCCTCCAAAGGAAGTGAAACCCTTCCCACAACACACCACAAAAGAAAGCTTAAATCCCAAACTAAAGGGGGAGACCATCAAAAACCTCTGCAAAACCAAGAGGATAAAGCACCAAAGCTAGTGGCCAAATGAAAGAGAGGGGCTTCTGGACCACCCCCAATAGGGCAAAGGCACCATACATCAATTCACAATGAATCCCTGCTGCAATCCATGCCTCACTGTCTCCATCATCTTCAAAATCTCCATCTGCATCCTCCTCCCCTAAGGAAACTTGAGGGCCTCCACTCCTGCCTCTACCACTTCTGCTCACTTCAAAAGTGGTGTGAATAGAAAATTTGATATTAACTGAACTGTAATTAAAGAAAATAAACTCTAACTTTTTAAATGAAAACTAACAATTCTAACCTAAAAGCATTGCAAAGCTAAGAAAATTTAGTAGGAAAATGGGCCTGGTCATCTAGAAAAATTTTACAAAAAATTAATGGCTTTGGTCAAAATATTTAGAAAAAATCATGAATTCAACATCAAATAACTTGTACAATACAACATATTCTTATTCAATTGATAATCACCACATAAAAACATCTATAATTTGAGACATATAAATATAACAAATGTTTGTTTGTGAACACAATTTGTGACAAGAAACACCAAACAAAGTGAACTAACATGACTCCATAATCACTTTTAAAAAAAAACTAAACTACATATTCCAAATGTAGATAAACTCTTATATTTAACTTTTAAACCATTAATAAATATTAAGAAAGTCAATCTTGTCATTTTCCTCAAAGAACATGCAAAAAGAAATTTTCAAAATATCATTTCTAATCTTTAAACCACAATTCCATTGATCTTTATAAAAAAATTAGAATAATTATAAAAGTGTACAATCTCAATAATAACATCCTATGACTTTTTAGCTACATTATTGAGGTTATAGTATTCTTTTTGACTCTTCATCCCAACAAAAAAGAAAGTCCTGACAAAATCAAAATGTGTAAAACCTCTCCAAAATTTAGCATAGCGTCATGTTCTGTTGATGGTTAGTTAGTTGTAATGGAGAGAAGGTGTGTAGGGTGAGGTGGTAATGATGTAGCAGTAGAAAATGTTGCAAAGGAATGAGAGGAATTTTTATAATTTATTTAAGCATATGGAATGTTAGCTGCACTATTTAAGAGTGTATTGCAATGGTACTATAATGGTGATGCAGTTAATTGAATTTGTTTTTTGATTTCGAACAATACATATATTATCTTTGTTAAATTTTAATTTTGAATAAAAAAGACAAGATTTGTGAAATTTCTTGAGTTGAAAATGAAGTCCTGAGAAGTATTTATTCTATTAAAGTTAATAGAAATTTCTGAAAAACAAATAGAGGTGTATTTATTAATTAAGAAATGAGCAAAAAGTCTGATAAACTGTGTTTTAATTTTATATAGTATTTAAAAATGACAAATCAATATTGAAGGGTAATTTGTATGAAGGAAAGAAGGAAACTATTAGAACATCATTTCTATATAACATATTTGTAGTCAATTTGTTGAAAACATTATATAATGAACTAGTAAGTAGCCAATAATCTAAACTAAACCCATTAATAAGAGGAACAAAGGCAATTTTGGTTATTAGAGTTGTCTCTATCCTTATGTTGTAGTTTGCACGTTCTCTATTGCATAGAAGAGTTGGACTAAAGTGGTAATCAATAACACCCTAGAAAAGAGAATGAAGTTAGAGGACATGAGTAGCTCTATTTATTGAAAATATGTAAAGAAGAGGGTGTACAGTTGTGAGTAGTAGAACTTGATAGGGAAAGAGAAATAAATTGTGAGTTTGATTTGAGTAGTACTAATCCTTTATGAACCCATAATTAAAAACTTACTTGAGTCTGATTGTGGTTTTGTGTCGTAGTGCTGAGGTTTGCACAATGTTATTCTTTTGTTTTGAAGCTTTCATAATCAAAATCAAGAAGAAGGAGAAGAGGGTTAAGTGCCTTTGGATTCTATAATTGTTCTTTTTTGCATAAATGGAAAAACAAAAAGGATTAGCATATTGGAATTGTTCTTTTCTGCATAAATGAAAATACAGAAAGGATTAGCATATTGGATACAGATGCAGCAAAATAGTTTTTATTCTTTGAGGAAGAGAGCATAAACAATTTTTCATTTACTAAATAATGAATGCAAATAAGTAGGGTTTCTTTGCAACACCTGATAGATGATGAAATATGCAGAGCATCTAGACTACATCAGTTGGAAATGTTAGATAAAAGGTGTTAGATAGCATTGACACATCTACAAGCCTATCAAAATCATCTGCATCATAGCTACAAAAAGAAAGTCAAAGGGTGACACTTTGAAGTAGGAGACCAGGTCTTAAAATCAAACCCCTTAATTCTCAATCTGCAGAGATCATTATGGGAAAATTTGAGCCTAATTGGTTGGGACCTTTCATCATCACTGCATCATATGGCTCTGGAACATATCAATTGACAACACCATAGGGAGAACTTGTAAACTAGATCTTGTAAACAACATGCACCTCTGAAAGTATTATACATGATTATTTCAAGAGTTCCTAATATGATCCTAGAGAAATAAAAAAATACAAAAAAATTGAAAAGCAAAAAAAAATTCATCACCTTAGTGAAAACTTGGCAAACATATGCCTTGTATGATATAAAAAAAAAGGTGGAAAAATGACAAAAATAATATTGAAAAATCATTCACCGTCTAGCGAAAACCTAAACAAGTGCTTTAAGAAAGTACTATGGTGAAAACTCGGTAAACAAGCACCATGTGTAAGAAGATTGTGATGTGCAATTGTGATTGTGATATGCATTTTTTTTATTTTCATATGATGTCGTGCATGAATGACATATATGTGCTTATTCGATGCAATGAATGAAAGGAAAATTGTTTGTTTTGTTTTATATGTGTTACAATGAATAATTACGAGATGCAAATGTGCTAACTAATGGATGAAGGATGTAATTGTTTTTTTGTACCAGAGTACGAGAATAGATTGACTACAAGGACCGACAAAAAAAATGTAAGTAAGAAGAAATTAGACGAAGAAAAGATGAAATATTTCTTTCACAAATTTTAAAAAAGTAGGTGAGAGCCTTTATTTAATATGGAAAAATAGATGCATCACAACATGACAATGAAAGCCAGAGTGATAATGCAGTCACGTTTGCGTAAAACAGACATGTTGTATACAAGGAATGGTTCAAGCATCCTAAGACACTGTGTATGTCAAAGTTTGAGGTATGTGTGACAACCACAATGTGAATGTGTTAACGCAGACATCTAGGACATACTTGGCCCATAATTTTGTGAAACATCACACAAACAAAAGACAAAAGAAAGAGACCATGAGCCATCTCGACCACTCTAAATTACCTAGTGACATCATCGAGAAACATAGAAACATGATCGAGGATAAATCAATGAAAGATAAGACTCACAGTCTGGTTTTGAGTATACCACACCCTACATAAGACACATGATAATGTTAATGGTGTTTGAATGGTAGGACAACTTTGACTAGTTTGAATGCTTAGTTGATTGAATAGCTCATCTATTGATGCATAATTTGTGAAGCATAGTGTGTTATGCATTGTTTGGCTGTGCCTACTTAGATGTTCATCTATGTACAAAAGGGACAATTTATTAAAGAGATGAAATGAAAGGAATTGTTTTTTATTGTGATGTTTTCTAATTTTTATGGTTTTTGAACTTCTTTTATTTTTTTGTGCTTTTTCCAGGACAATCTACAAATGTTTTTGGATTATTATTTCAAGCCATTTTTCAAGTTTAGTGATTATTTCAAGACATTTTTCAAAATTTAGTGACTATTTCAAAACATTTTCAAATTTTAGTGATTATTTGAGGACTTTTTCCAGTTTTTATGATTAATTCAGGACTCTATTTGATATTTCTATATATATGCAATCGTGGTTGCGATGCATTTTCTTTATTTTCATATGGTGTCATGCATGAATGATATATATGTGCTTATTCGATGCAATGACTAAAAGGAAAATCATATGTGTGTGTGTCTATATATATGCAATTTGTCTCTGTCACTGAGTGCTCACTCTATCATCTTGGCCTCTATCTTGTCCTAAGGATGAAGCTCCTCCTATCCCTAGTCTTGTCTATGATGGTTTCACTACATACTGCTTTATGTCCAATGGGAGCGTGACCTGCTCTATGCCTTAGACCATGACTGATAAGATGGCCCTCTCTGCTCTGGTGGCACTACACTTATATAGAATCCTCCAGTATCACATCTGCTCTCCTGAATCCAATAGAAAGAGACCAAAGTCTCGTACACCAACATCTTTGATGGAACTCATGAACTCTTGAATGACATCCTTTGTCCATTGAGCCTAGGATACCACTATGTCTTGAGAAGCTAGCAGACTAGCTATCTTTGTTGCATATCTATCCCTCTCAACTATATATCTATCCTCGTATGTTTCCAACTGAACTCCCTCGGTGCTCATCTGATCTCTCTTTATCTAAAGGTCAAATATCCATATTTGCATTGCACTCTCTTTGGGTCCTTATTATGGTCTTATATGTCCTAAGATCTGTAATCTAGTCTATGTCATCCCCAATAGGTACATATTGTAGTGGCTCATCCTCTATCTAAGCAATCTACATGTGCATAAGACTATCGCATTGCTCATCCCATCATCATCCTCGCCTCCCTCATCCTAATATCCCTCATCCTCATCTCTCGCATTTTTGTCTCCCTCATTCTCCTCCTCCTCATTCTCATCCTCCTCATCCTTGTCATCCTCATCATCCTCCTATGTTATCCCCTCACCTCTTAGAAACTCCTATTGTGATATAGGAATTGAAACCTCTGGATCTATCAGTGGAATCAGATGATTTTCTATGAACCATCTATCATACACAGCTATAGTACCTGCATATCTGACATCTGAATCCCATCTGCACAGCCTGGGATGTAACTGAGAAAACTTGGAATATGCCAAAAGTGATTTAATCTATGGACCCCACTATTTGACCTCTCTGCTCGACTAAGTGAAGTATGTTTTACCCAAGGGTAAATCCTACTGCTCACCAAATTGTTGCCTCTCCCTATCTGCCAGCTATATCTCAATCACTCTTTGTCTAGTGACAGCCTAACCTATCAAGAACCTCTCATGTTGATGATACGGTAGATTATTTACATAATCTGGCCATCTAGGACAATCTTTATACGACCTGCAAGTCAAATCTCTAAGCCTATACAACTCGTGATGCCAATATAATGTTTATGAAAATGGAGTCTATGACAATGCCCCTCTATAGTAGTACAAATATGGTCTATTTGGAATGACCCATATATCTGAAATGCATCTGAACACTGATGTTCTCGAACTCCCATACCTGGAGTAATGTGAGACTACAACTAAGTGTCTGTCACGCTTATACGCAATCTAGTGCAACTAAAAGTACAACATCCCTAGCATACATGGTCCCCCTATGAACATTGTACTCTCTATGACCATGCACTCAATGACTCGACCCCATCAAATCAAAAACCCATGTCCTCATTTATCTAGCACAACTAATCTTGCTATGAAAACAACTATCACCACATATAATCTCTCATAGTTCTCTTCCATAGTCACATTGAATCTTGTAATAAATAATCTCCAAGACATCGGGTCCACACTCAAAAAGTCTACATAAAGAATCTCTCCCTATCATAGGCTCATAAATGGCTCTCTCCCCATGTATTATAATCTAAAGGATGCACCATACATCCTATAGTGTCATTGTCGACTCGTCGATCAAAAGATGGAAAGACAAAATCTCTGAATGCTACCACTCTTCTAAAGTGGTGATGAGTCCTATGTTTTCCCTAATCATGGGCATGTAAGTGATGTAATACAAACCTACATCCAAATGGAGCATATTTATGTTAGTTATATGGTTTGTTACTAACTTGTGTACCTCACTTTTTGGATCACCAATGAGATGCATTTCTACCCTAAACTATCTTATTCATCTCCTATGCCCTAGGACCTTTCTAGTCCCCATTGGCTAGCCAAACACCTAACCAGCTTCCCAAATCACCCACCCTGAGCAACTGTGCAATTTTCCTAGTGAAACTACATAGAAAACCCTAGCAAGTGTGCATGCAACTGCACAATTATCTTTTCCCTACCCCTAAACATGTCTCCCCATATCCTAGAACTGTGTTTAATCAACTAAAATTAACACATGGGTATTTGAGCTACCCACCTCTTCTCATGTGCCCTGCAGTCATTTGAAACTACATGCACATTCCCTGATGTATTTCTCCATAGGAATTTCCATCATCTTCACTTTGTCTCCTTATCTCTAAAGCTCCATATTTACCAAATTAGCAATTAAAAATGAGCCATTTTCACCCCTACCACCTCCTTTTAGAGCCTTTTGGGGTACCTAGATGGGTGTCCACCCTCTCCTTGTTGTATTGGTCACAAAATTGTTCACCTTATCACGCTTGTGTAGCATCCTAAATTGTACTCCCTTACAATTTGGTCCACATTTGGGGTCCTCATCTTAGTGTTTGTATCCCAATACTTAATCAAGACATAATTATTCTTATATCATATGAAGCAAGCCTTATTTTAACTTTACACCTTCCATGGCCCTTTGAACCTGGGCCTAAAATAGGGTAGGACCAGGGAATAGCATCCTATTCCTCATTGGGACCAGGGTCTGGCACCTTGGTCCTCTGTAATAGGACCCCAATTTAGCCCCTCTCAATGATCATAATGAGTTGGAGGGAATGTGATTTCCATGTCAGCCCTTGTCAGAAAATTAAGATGTTTTCCCAATAGGCAAGTACATAAGGAGGTCTTCCCCTCTCATTTTGATAAAGAGGACTAAAATTAGAATCAAAGGATATCAATAAATCAAGCATTGAAGCATTGAAGTATTTACAATCAAACATTTCTAGAGGTCTTCAAGGATGCATATTCTTCATTCATCAATTGTGGACCAATATTACATGATTTTTATGCAAGCATGTGTGTGTGACTAGGGTTTTTTCATGTCCATGCCATTTCACAAAACATATGTGATTACATTCAAGAAGAAAAGCATCTTTATCAGTCATTATAGATCTGAGGTATATCATTTCATTATTTATTTTAGTATACGCAATATTTCAATCAAGGTTAATTCCTAAACCGGGGTTTGACTTAGGAAAACCCCTATTCCCAACCTATCTCCCCTTCGTTCTGTGTGTAGGAAATAGGTACGGAGTTGCGATCTTCAAGATAGACATTATTTATAGTGACGAATCAATCCCCTTTGGTGTGCAAAAAGTTCGGAGGACCAGGGAGATCACTACCATGGTCGTAACATTTTAGGAGCTCCTTCGGGGATCAGGTTGGAATCTACTTGCATTTCTAAGATCTAGGTGTGTGGCTCAATCCGATGGCTGTAGCTCATTGTTTCTATGTTTTTAATCTCATTTCTAGCACTTTACCCTAATTTCAACAATTCAACTTACAAAAGTGAGGTTTAACAAATTCATCCCTTTAATCTATTGAGTATCTAGTCCTAATCCTTTCTAGTTTGTGACTGTATCTATTGGATTCCAACCCTCTTTTGAATGTATTTGGTCCCTAAGTAAAAATTAGTGGTTTTCTCCTTTTGTGGTGGAAACCCTATTTTTTCACCACATTACATTTTGGTGAACCCAACATCCTTACACCTTCAATTATGATTTATGTTCTCAGATTTGAGTGTTTATGTTATTTACAATTCAAATTAACATTTACAAGATTGTTGATCAAGTGAATTTAAAAAATTTAGAGGTTAAGTTCAACAAAACCCTAATTTTTAAAATTAAGGTTGTGAATTGCAAAATTTGAATTAATTATTTCAAATCTGAGTGCTTTTCCATTTCTAAATTCAAATTTTCATTTATAAGTTCAATTTCCAATTTAAATTCAAAAATTTAGGGGTTAATTTCACCGAGAAAAAAACCTAATTTTTAAATTTAAAATTGAGCTTGTGGGTTGCTTCATTTGGATTAGATCTAAGTGTTTTTAAAATGTCAAATTCAATTCTCATTTTAAATTTTTTAAAATTTAGAGCTTAATTTCAAAATATAAAAAAAAATAAAAATTGAAAAATAATAATAATAAATAAAATAAAAAATCAAATTTGTGGGTTGTCTAAGTTTGGATCAATAATTTTTAAATTTTCTTTGAGATAATTCTAAACACTAATTTTCAATTCATAGGTCTTAGCAAATTACACAAATTAAGAGGTTTAATTCACAAAACCCTAATTTATTAATTTGATTAATTTTTCAAATATTTTTTTAAGTCTAATTCATAATGGTAAATATTGGATCTGATTTATTTTCTTTTTCCCATATGATTACTTTTCTTTTTACCTGCATTTATTATAATCATGTGTATAATGGCTTCTTTCACTTCATGTTACTTCTTTTTGGAATTGTCGTTGATCCTAACTCTAAATTTTAGTAATTTGTGTGGCTTTATTGAGATTCATCTTTACAATTTTATTCTTGAGTTACAAGTGTTTAATCCTTTTGTTCTTCATTCTTGGTTCTTATTTATCTTGTTTGATCTAAAATGGGTTGGGGCCCTTCTTGACTTAATTTAATAAGAATATATACCGTTACTGTTTTGACATTTTGTTGGCATCTTGATAATGTTTTGTACTTAGTTAAGGTGGTTGTCGGCATGTTTAGTTGTGATTGTCATTGATGGACACACACTTATTTTATGTATGAGTTATTCTCCACCAGTAATATGTGTTGTATTGTTCATTACGGTATTATATGCCATTGTGTGTATATTCTTTATTTATAGAAGACTATCGGTGTTCTGCAGAAGATGCTTACCAGTCAAACCATGACCAAAGACCTCAAGCGGAACGAGGACCCCTAGCGGCAGATAATCTTTTTGATTGGAACACTATGTTCTAGTTTACAGGTCTTTGTTTGTTAACTGGTAATCGGTATACTATGTTAAATTGGTGAAATTGTAAAGTATGACGAGTTATCATCCACTGACACCAATGCAGTGATTCAACCGGTAAACTTGTAAAGTGTGATGAGTTATCATCCACCGACACTTTGATGGTGTTTCTGTGTCATGTTACCAAATGTGTCTAGATGCTTTGAACCTAGGAAATTGTAATCCAATCTCATTGGACCAACATGAAATCAGCTTCCTATTTAAGGACATCATGTCTAGGGTTTTAATGTGTATATACATTTTGAAGTGTGAAGTTGTTGTAGAAGCATCGTACGATAGAGATTGAACATGCAAAGGATAGAAGACTGAAGTAATGTTGCAATACATTTATAGGGAGCAGTAAAGGATCTAATCAAGCATTCTATGCTACTTTCTAGATCACTCACTATTGATTACTAATCTCTTCGACAAGTCTGAAACCCTTAACCGGGTAGGCCCAGTCAAGCCTATTGTAAATACTCTAAAATGGTGGTTCACAGTTGTGGATTTGAAATCCTCTAATAGGGTAGTCTTTAACAGGACTTATCTCTTAACAGAGATCTGGATTCCTAACAAGATCTATTCTGGTGAAGAACATTGTAAGGCCTTAACCGGTTTGGTTACTATTCTGCAGATAGTTGACATGTGAGTTTTAATCACCTTGGTTTTCCCCATTTGGGTTTCCATGTCAAAATATCTTGTGTTATGGTGATTGTGCTTCTATAGGTGAATGCTTTATTTGCTATTTGGCTTATCTATGTTTTTACTAGTTTGTTGTTTAAACTACTATACCGGTTTGCAATAAAATTTCTTAAGAGTTTGGTTAAGTTTTTGTGCATACTAATTCACCCCCCTCTTAGTATTCATCAATTGGTATCAGAACCAACCTTTCTCTAAGTCTAACCACTTGAAAGGAGATATGGGGGAATACAACATGAGGGAACTCACTCACCGTTTGGTTGAATCTGAGAGAGCCTATGATGAACTTAAGATCAAGTATAAAACCTCTTTAGCCAAAAGAAGAGATCTTGCTAAGCAAATGATGAAAATTACTGAGAATAGCTCTTCCAATGAAGCAAACATGGATGCCCTAGTCCAAGAAGTGGAGAAATTGAATGAGTCCAAAACTAACCTAAGGAGGGAGCTGGAAGGACTTACTATTAGGATGAGTTAGGAGATTGAAAATACAAGAAAATTTGAAGATCTAGTGAAGGACAAGGAGCACGAGATCTCTAAGTTGAAACAAGAAATTGGTACCATCACTGCCTATCTCCAAGAGGGTAAGGAAGAGAAAGAAGAAATGCAAGCAAAACTAAATGTAGCCATTTCTTAGAATGAAACCCTAATGAAGAACAATGAAGCTATTTACAAGGAACTTGTTGAGATAAAGGAGATACTTACAAAGTTCAACCAGAGTGCTGCAAAGTTGGACCAAAAGATAGAATCAATGAAGCCATCAAAGGATACCTCTAGACTTGGTTTCTCTGCATATGAGGAAGGTGAAACCTTTGGAACCAATACTGATGCACTAAAAGATCAACCGATACCTAAGAACAACAGTAAAAGAAAAGGTAAGCCAAAGTTCAAACCTGTATGCTTTAACTGTCATAAGCAAGGACATACTGCCAATGTATTTAGGAGAAAGGCTTATAATAATTTCCCTTACATGCAAAACAATGTGTATAACCACAAGGATATAACTTGTAGATTTAATGGTCATTGTCGTGCATGCAACAAGTTTGGGCATAGATCTTTTGAGTGCAAATCAGTTATGAACAACCCTAGAAGTTATGCACCAAGACCTAAAGGAGTTGTCATGGAACCTCCTATGAACCGGAACCCAAACCAGTACAAAACCTATGACCACTGGTCAAATGGTTATGGAGCGGAAAATAGTTGGAGAGCAACCTATTTGATCTGTTGTGGTAGAGGTCACACAGCTACAACATGCAGGAGGAAGAATAGAAATGTGAACACCAGACCATGGAGAGCACTTGGTATGGTATGCTATCATTGTCAGAAACCTGGACATATTGCCAAAACATGTAGATTGAAAAAGAATACACCAAAAGACAGACCGGTTGACCCTAAAGGTAAAAGGAAGGTTGATGTTGAAACCACACGGGCTGATATGAACAAAACCTAGAAGAAGAAGTCTGAACAGATGCCACAAGATGTATTCATTTCTACACCCAGTGTGGAGACCTCTAAACTGGAAAACTAAGCTTTGAAAAGATTAAGGGGGAATATATCGGTAACAATGCTTCAGATCGTCGGTGTATATCGGTAAAGTGTTTTTATCAGTATTTGTTACCTGTCAACCGACAGAAGAAATGAAGTGGTAAAGTTAGGGTTTGTACCCTATCGGTGATGCATTTATTATGGTAGGTAGGAGCAAGTTTAAAAGTGACTCTTGTCATCATTTCTACTTACCTATTTTTCGAAGAAGAATTTTTCTAGCTTGACAAGTGCAACAAGAGTGATTCATCTTGTGTTCGAAAGAATCTAGAAAGAAATCTTGCACAAGATTTTGCAACCATTTCAAGCTATCAGTATGGAAGTCAGATTGGTAAAGTAAGCTCTTGGAGAGGTGTGTTGTGCTTGACATCGGTGAAACCTAGTTCGGAGTGAAAAGGTATTTTTCGTCGAATCAATCTCATTATTTAAAATTATTTAGACATGGTTTCTGCATCCAAAGCCTCTTCTAGTTCTTTCGCACCTGAGGAGTCATCTGAATCCCATAGGAAGAAGGTGAAATATAATGCCCTATCTCAAATTCCCACTGGAGTCATTATTGAAGGGGATATTTCTAGTTATATTGATTGTAGGTCGGAAGACCTAGGGTCTATAGTGATTCACTCCCAATTAAGTTTGTTCTGTGGGAAAGACAAGAGGATTAAACCATATTATAGTGTGATCGAGAAGAAGAAATTTCACAATGCAGTGTATTTTCTCGAAGAATTCATAGATGATCACATAAGAATCATGCTCAGCAGGGTTCATGGTGACAAAATATATCTTGAATGAAATCATGATATCACACCTGAGGCAATCTACGTCGTGACCAGTTTCTGCAATGTTGGAGAAATCCATGCTCTTCGCAAGGTCACAAAAACCAAAGTGACATAGCTCACTAATTCAGTGAGCGACAAGAGGGCAATGTCTGCTAATACCATTAGAGATAATTTGATGAAGTATGCATGCATGGTAATCGGGTATAGAGTATTGTATGCTAGCACATTGAACTATGTTCCTACAGCTGTGGTGCATGCCACTTATCAGATGATCAAGGAGAATGTAGAGTACGACTTGTGTACCTATATGCAAAAACAACTCATGGAGAATCTGAAGTCCATCAAAGAGGACAAGACTCTAAGGTTCAAATTTGGTCAACTACTTGTTGGTTTGTTTTTCTATTTTCAAGGGTATTTTCCAGGATTCGGTGATGTTAAATGGTCAAGTGACCTACTGGTGTTTTGATGAGTTCAAATTGAAGATGAACCAAACAACAAGAATATTAGGTGATCTAGTTAAAAAGTATGAAGATGATATCTGTTTCACAATCAAAGTGGATCATTGCATAATGGAAGTGATTGAGCCTAGACAAGATGAAGTTGAGCCTATGGGCTATGAAGTGGTAAATTATATATTCATAGGGTATGCCTCTACCCTACTTGCTTCATTGCTTGATCCAAAGAAGAAGAGGACCGGTGCTTACTTAGAGAGGATCAAACCTACTGAAGTACCAAAGCAAAAGAAGAGGAAAGCTGTGTCATCGGCATCGACACCGGTTACATCTATTGCCAGTCCTAAAGTGATCAAGAGGTCACCAGCCAAGAAGAAACCAAAGGCTATTCCGCCAAAGGTATTTGAGAGGAAGAAGAGAAACAAGAATGAAGCACATGATTCACTAGACACCGAATCGAAAGAAGAAATAAAGAAGGTGAGGCAATCGAGTAAGAAGACCAAGCCAACCGATAATATACCTGCAACCTCTATACCGGTAAATATACATGTTCCTTCTTACAAGCCTATGACACATTATCAAAGGATTATAAAGAACATTAGAAGGAAAATTATTGATGATCTAAAAGATTACTTTGATGATCTTAGTGATATTGAAAAGGAGGTAGAGAAAGAACTTATTAAGTATCTATGTGATAATGACCAGTCTCCGATTGATATTAAACCTATTGTTTCTAATTCTTTGTATAATTATTTGGATAATAAATGATGCATTGTCATTGAAAAGGAGCAAGAAATTAGGGAGCAAATTTTTGCTCAATATTTTCTAGATGCCTCTAATTTTGAATTATTTGAGCTTCTTAATCGGTACAAAGTCATCTTATTCATGCGAAAGAGAAGACTTTAGTTACTTGGAGGTAAAGTCTCTAAGGTGGAAAAAGACACCCATCTACAGGCTAAAGAAACTGTCAAGATGCAGAAGGTATCTAAAGCAAATCGGTAGGCTAAGCAAGAGCCTGACCTTTCTACATATAAACCCGATGAATTTTTCAACAATCAGGGTGAAAGAATAGTAGAAAAAAATGACCCTATTGATGTTGATGCACTAGATGTTGAGGGAACTACTACAGAGAAGGATAAATATGAAGAGTAAAGAGTGGAAATGGCAAAAGCTGAGAGAGCAGAAAAAGAAAAAGTTGAGAAAGCGGCAAAAGAGAAAGCCAAGAAAGAGAAAGCGGAGAAAGAGAAAGCTGACAAAGAGAAAGTAGAGAAAGAGAAAGCGGAGAAAGAGAAATTGGAAAAGGAAAAACTTGAGAAAGATAAAATGGAGAAGGAGAAGGCAGAGAGAGAGGAGAAGGAAAAAAGGAAAAGGAGAAAGAAGAGAAGGAGAAAAAGGAGGAAGAGGAGAAGGAGAAACAACAGAAAAAGGAGAAGGAAAAAAAATAGAAAGAGGAGAAGGAGAAACTAGAGAAGGAGAAGGAGGAGAAGGAGAAATAGGAGAAGGAGAAAGAGGAAAAAGAAAAGGTTGACAAGGAGGCCAAGGCGAAAGAAGAGTAGGAGAAGAGGAGACAAGAGGAGCTCAAGGTAAAAGAAGGAGGACAAACTCCCAAGGCAACCAGAGAGCAAGATCAGACTAAACAGGTTGATCCCACCAATCGTACTGACCTGATTCTTGTCTGTTTCACTATGTCAAAAGATAAAAATGAGCTACTCTGAAGCATCGATCTGGCTCAAGAACAATTGGAGGAACTAAGGAAGAAGAAAGAAAAGGATGTTATCCAATTTTTTGTTGATACTCTCTCGAGCTTAGTCCTTGGTTCCACTCTTCCCAATACCGATCCTTCAATGACCCAACTAAAACTCCTCTGCACTATAGTAGGTGATCAAGTCCAATCTTTAGAAGCTGTTGCCTAGTTTTCTGCAGAGAAGAAGCATGAAAAAGCTCTGAAAGTTGCATTAGTAAATAAAATGGATGAAGACAGAGAAAAAATGATTAAGTAGAAAGATGATATAAATTTAGCTATGGGTGAAGGCAACATACTCTTGAGAAAAATCTACCAATGTCACCTATTTTGTGATGATGCTCTGAAAAAGAAAGGTCAACTCCAATCGGAACTAAAGAATTATGTGGAGAACTTCAAAGTTCATCATGATTCCTTCACTGTGTATGGACATAAAGTAAAGACTTTCAACCAATAGATAGCCAGGATTGACTCCGAGATCTACAAGCGAAATCATGATCTACAGGAGTTACAGATGTTGTTGCTACCGAAGCTGCAGGTTCTTTAGAAGGGCTTTCTAAACATGGAAGCTATCATTGTTACTCAAGATATGAGTACTATGGATGCCATGGAGGAGCTATCCTTTCAGATGAAGACTCAGAGTGAAATTGTGGCCTCACTCTTAGACACCGGGTCCATAGACATGAAGGCATTCCTGAAAGACTTCAAATTTATTTTTGAGAAGTTTTATTCCTTATTGTCATAACCTTATACATTGTTTTCATGCTAATGTAAGATGATTTTGCATTACTTTATCATTGTTGGCAAAGGGGGAGTAGTAAGAAATTTTTTATGGGGAATGATATTGAGTTTGCACATGCTTATAATTTTTGGCAAAGGGAGTAGTCTATATGCTTAGGGAGGGTAATTTTGATGACGACATCTGTTTTTGTTTTGGAAGTACTTAGATGTCAAAATTTTCATGTGTTGCCATCAATGCCAAAGGAGGAGATTGTTGGCATCTTGATAATGTTTTGTACTTAGTTGAGGTGGTTGTTGGAATGTTTAGTTGTGATTGTCATTGATGGACACACACTTATTTTATGTATGAGTTATTATCGACTAGTAATATGTGTTGTATTGTTCACACTGGTATTATATGCCATGATATGTATAGTCTTTGTTTATAGAAGACTATCGATGTTTTGCAGAAGATGCTTACCAGTCAAAAAATGACCGAAGAGCTCAAGTGGTATGAAGACATCAAGTGGTATGAAGACCTCAAGCAGAACGAGGACCCCTAGTGGCAGTTAATCTTTTTGATCGTAACACAATGTTCCAATTTACCGGTCTTTATTTGTTAACCGGTAATCGGTATACTTTGTTAAACCGGTAAAATTGTATAGTGTGATGAGTTATCATCCAATGACACTAATGCGGTGATTCAACTGGTAAACTTGTAAAGTGTGATGAGTTATCATCCACCGACACTTTGACGGTGTTTCTGTGTTGTGTTACCAAATGTGTCTAGATACTTTAAACCTAGGAAATTGTAATCCAATCTCATTGGACTGTCATGAAATCAGCTTCCTATTTAAGGACATCATGTCTAGGGTTTTAATGTGTGTATGTGTGTTGAAGTGTGAAGTTGTTATACAAGCATCATATGATAGAGATTGAACATACAAAGGATAGAAGACTAAAGTAATGCTGCAATGCATTAACAGGGAGCAGTAAAGGATCTAATCAAGCATTTTGTGCTACTTTCTAGATCATTCACTTGTTGATTATGAATCTATTCGATAAGTTTGAAACCCTTAACTGGGTAGGCCCAGTCAAGCCCATTGTAAATTCTCTAACAAGGTGGTTCGTAGTTGTGGATCTGAAATCTTTTGATAGGGTATTCTTTAACAGGACTTATCTCCTAATAGAGATATGCATTCCTAGTAGGATCTTTTCTGGTGATGAACATTGTAAGGCCTTAATCGGTCTGACCTTAACCGGTCTGGTTACTATTCTATAGATAGTTGACTTCTGAGGTTTACTCATGGTGTTTTTTCCCATTTGGGTTTCCATGTCAAAATATCTCATGTTATGGTGATTGTGCTTCTCTGAGTGAATGCTTTATTTGCTATTTGGCTTATTTGTGTTTTAACTAGTTTGTTGTTTAAACTACTATACCGGTCTGTAGTAAAATTTCTTAAGAGTTTGGCTAAGTTTTTGGGCATACTAATTTACCCCCCCTCTTAGTATTCATCACATTCAATAAATATATTTTAGAAGTAATAAATGTTATTGATTGTAATTTGAGAAATAACCCAATGTTGGCATTCACCATCTTATCTTTGTCCCTTCTATGAGTGCATGTCGATGGTCTGAGAATGGCCTCAATATGAGAAGTTGAGAGGGAGACATTGAGGGACAATGTTGTCTCATTTAGTCTTCTAAGTCCCTTAATGCTATTTCTCATGGCTGTCCTATTGACTGTAATAATCACTCTTAAGTTTTCACTGAGAGCGAGACATTGAGGGACAATGTTGTCTCATTTAGTCTTCTAAGTCCCTTAATGCTATTTCTCATGGCTGTCCTATTGACTCTAATAATAACTCTTAAGTTTTCATTGATCTTTTGCATCACCATCTCCAAGTTCTGGATTTTCTCCTCATGGTCAATTTTCATGGCCTTCACATCCATATCCGACTTCTAATTAAGGTCAAACAACTTATCCATATTATTCAAGGAAGGGGTATTCATAGTGCTCTATCTAGGAGCCAAATCACTGATTCTAGATTTGAGTCTTGAAATCTCCAACACCACCTATTTGAAAAAGTTTCCAATTAAGGAAAAAAAAGGCTTTAGTGGGACCCTAAATCCCATACAACAGGTTTTGAACCTCCAGATTTTACCAGGATCTGGAACCCAACAAACAATGCTTCTCTAAGATACTAACAATGAAACACATCAGTTAAAATCCACCAAAACAGGCTAACACCATCAAAATACTAGAGCTGGCACTAACAGATTGAGCTAGCCAAACAAACTACATATAATAATTACAAATCAAGATAGCACCACCAACACTGCTACAACAAAAAAATATAACACATAAGAGAAGAGATCGAGGGTTTAACAAATACCCTCAGCCAACTAGCAGAGATTTTCAAGGTTCCCTTACCTGAGACAAAATTTTCAAGCTCCTCAAAGGAAGCCCGAACCTTAACCAAAAACAACCATAGTCCATACTGGGCCCTTGAAAACTGTCAGCAACTAGCTAGACAAGAAACCACACAAAAAACATTATAAACATTAAGAACCGAACATGGGCATGGGGTTTTTGAAAGGCTCCCCTAACATTCGATTTGGATTTTCTAATGGCACCCAAAACCACCAGAAAGAAGCCAACCACAATAGAGAATCTAAAAATCACACCTCTAACAACATCACACCTCTCTACCTCTATAGGATAAGGAGCCACCTCAATAGGGGTTGAAAGGAAGGAGACCTTCAACAGATAGAACAAAGCTTCTAACCACAAACTAAATTCTAGCAACTGAGAGATGAAAGCACTATTATTTATTGGATAGTTGGGTTTTGGAAAGGCTCTTGAAACCTTGCACTTACAAAGAGGCCTGATCCAAATAGGTACCCTTTAGACAAACTCCTCCATAGTCTCCACCTCTAAAGGAAAGAAGAGAAAGAAGCCTGGTAGCAAGGAGAAAGAATCATTCAACATTTCAACCTCAAGAAATTGTGCATCCAAAAACCCCCACAAGATCCATCCCTCCAATCTCAAGCAACAACTCTTCCCCTCTATAGAAGAATGATCCACCTCTATAGAATTGGTTGAGAAAGGCCAAACTAAGAGACCTTGAACAAAACCAAAAACTAGGGTCAAGAAGACCCCTTGAACAGAAAATGCCTACAACAACACAATGTGTATCAAGGATAGAAGATGTTCATTCAAAGAAAAGTCTGAGGGGAGAGATAAACCACCAAAAAACCTAAAAAATGGGGAAGAGGGAATAGGGTTGTCCAAAAAATCCCTTAGATAGATCAGTGAAAAGAGCACCCCATTTGGGCTTGAAATGCTTTCACACAACCCTTTGAAAAAAAGAGGGACAAGGGAAAAGCCAGAATAAGACAACTAGAAACCCTTCAAAACCACCCAAATAATATGTAAAATCACAAACCCATAGAACATCCAACCACCAAAATCTCCACCCAGATCCCAAATCTCCCCTCCACTCTAGAGCACCAAAAAGGAGTAGAGAGAAGCACAATAGTCAGCCCCTCCAACCATTGAGGCACAAACAAGAACTGTGGCAAAAACATACCCCCAAATCTTCCTGTATCCCACCAAACAAAGCATCAAACTCCTTATGGCACTTGAAAAGCAGACGTGGGCTTTGGCCAAAAGCCAACCAATAAACCCAACAACAACATCCTCTCCATCCGCTCCGCCACACTCAGACCAAGCATTGACTTGTCTGCAAATAAGAATGAACCCAGGAATAGCATAACAAGCACAAACCAATAGGAAGAGAGCCGAATTCTGACCATCAACATCCTTGTCTTCATCACTCTCTCCAAAAGCTTCAACTTCTGAAATCCTAGCTCTCCCGCCTGATCACTCCATGCTACCCATTTGAAAACGTTATTTTGTCCATTATCTGAGGAATATGCATTACTTACTATTTCAAATGCTTTCATTTAAAAAAAGCATCTTATAGAAATGGATTGGCTTGAAGGTGAAAATCATTAATGAGTTAAAAGGGTAGACTCTACATTATTTAGTTACTACCATTAATTTAAAATAATCTAATAGACCTTTTTGTATTTTGTGAGATAAAATGTACTAACAATTTGTAATACTTATGGGGCGTGAAATTTCTTTTAGACCATTTATTAAAATTGAGGACAACAATTGAAAATTAATTTCAAATCCCATCAGCAAATTACAACTTGTATGTATATTTTATCTCTTCAAATACATTGATGGTCATTAGATTATATTTTAAACCAATGGTGGGAGCTAAATATTGCTGATATAACCCCAATGTAAGTAATAATTATGATATATTATTGAAAAATTAATTTAGATTTCTACAATAAGTTATAATGTGGATAATCTGATCCAATCATGTGTTAAATATTGTGGTGGATCTTTGAGTTCCAAAATTTAATAAAATAAATTCTTTGGTAATTTAAATAAGGTTAAATAAAATTTTGTAAAAATGTGGCAATTTATGTCACCTTAAAACATTAACTATTGGCCAACTTTTCATTCACAAATTTAAAAAAGTAGCCAATTGATGAATATTTACCACTAAAAAAATCACTACATGAGGCTGGGCTACTATAGAAGCCCTTAGCTTACAATTTATAATGTATTTTTTCTGTTTCTTTTTACCTTTGAAATGGTAGAATCTTGAATACTTTGATCTAATCATTATAGCAAGACAATATAGTGATCCATTCTCTACCTATTGATATTATATATGGTCCACTTTTAACCCTTTTGGTCTATTATCCTAATGCCATAGTTCGTCCTATCTCAACTACTAGTTGCATCATATATGGTCCACTTTTAACCCTTTTGGTCTATTATCCTAATGCCATAGTTTGTCCTATCTCAACTACTAGTTGCATCATATTTTAAAATATGGTGTGACAAATATTAGTTTTTTTTTTTAATTTAATACAAATTTTTAATAAAATGTAGCTACTATGGAGGGTCATATATGTTATCTCTCTTTTTTCTCTACTTTTGATAGTTCAAAGTATCAAATTAAGATGTCTTTCTTTAAACCCAATCCATTATGGCTTTCAAATAATCTCATCCTAAAAGGGGGTTGGCATAGTCATACAAATGAGAGCAACATGCATTTACATTTCTACGAATTTAACATTATATCCTAACTTTTTCATGTATTCACACCAACAATTTTTATTTTTCCATTAGATAATATGATAGATGCATCTCTCTTTATTATAGTTTTAATATCTTGTAAGCAATAGGATATGGTTATTGTAAGAACACCCTATTTTTGGAAATAAATATATAGACTATCTATTATCTTCAAAATATTTTATTGCATGCTCCATTTCTTATTTTGTCCATGTTTTGTTAAGTTTAATTTTCTTAGATCTATTAGAATTCCTAGTACTTTATATATCTAGTATTTTGATTGGATATGTATTATTGCCCTTATTTTCAATATTATAATGAAGCATAAACCCCAATGTGTGGTGTGAAAATTGAATATATAAGCATGCAATGAACTCTATAATGGATAAGGATATTAAAATAACTATTGTTGATTGATATAGAAAATGACCAACTAGTAGCAAGAAAAAGTGTTGATAAGAAAAGTTTTTATAACAACTTACTCATTATTGGTTTGTTAAATATTTTAGATTATTTTTTCTTATTGAACTATTGCTATGTCACCTAAGTAATTACAAGTAATAAATATTTTATTTTTTTATGATGCATGCATATCATAATTACAAACCAAATCTTTTGTTTTAGAATGCACACTTATGGACAAGCACTTGTCACATGTCTCTTGAGAATCAACAATTCCTCCTATGCAAGCCTCATTTATATTTATTAGACAATGCTGAAAATAAGGTGTCAATCTCTAAACAATCATAAAAAACACAAGATGAGATGGTTATATGGAAAACAAATTAAGAATTAGAAATACAAACTCAACCTTCCCAATGGTGTCACATCTTCCTCTAATTCCAAGGATTTTGTAGATTTTTTTGATGTGGCTCTCAGCAGTAGCATGATCAACAAAATGACTACTTGAAATATGAATAGCTACATAATGCAGACTAAATGCATGATTGATATAATATGTGATGTTATGCTAAAGATTAAGCTAAAATGCTATGTTAATTGCTAATCGCTGAAATACAAATTTCAAGATGATAAAAGTGTAGAGTTAAGCTAATTTGAAGGGGGTTAATTGATTGAAATGAGATGCATTTATAGATTTCCAAGTCCAAGGCTAAGGTGACAGGATTTGACGATTGAGATTCAGTGTAGACATATCAAGGGCTAGAAAATGAAGAAGTTAGAATGGAGGTTGAGATAGGACACTTGTCTTCCCTTGAGGAGACAAGTGTCAAAGATTTCTCATCAAATGCCAACAAGAGGGAAAGTGTCAAGGGGATAAAGGACATATGGAAAGGGTGTTATGTGTCCTCAAGAGGGAATATCCAACCCATAGGAGGTTAGAATGAGGAGGTTAGAGAAGATAGGTCTAGTTAACCCTTGGCTAGATTGGATGGGTTAGGTTTCTTGGAAATGACACTCAATTGGTTGGTTTCACTATGTTGTCATTGATGACAACATGATATCTTGTTCTGACTTCATGTTTTGGTTTAGTTGTGTATCCGCAGAAACTTCACAGACACTACACCGGCATCAACACCTAAACCGACAAGATGGAAGGATTTATTTTGTTACCAAAATTTTTGGCCAACATGGTTTAGAATCAGGTTATCGGTATTGAAGGAAGACATCTTTTGGATCCAGCCTCAACAATTGTTTTTGATATTCACGTATTTATGTTATTTAGTGGATATGTATATTGATATTGTAATTATATTTGTAAGCCGACATAAGGCATGATAAATTGTATTGGGTATATAGGTTAGTTGGATTAGATCATTTTGATATATGGAGATGATAATAAGGATGCAAATATGTATAGTAGATGCAAAATATATGAGAGAGATTATGTATGAGAGGATATTATCGTAAAGGGTTACTCTGGTAAAGGGTTTAGGGTTGTAGACCGGAACAGACAAAGCTTAATCGGAACTATATGCAAGCATAGAAGATTCTATCTTTGGAGTTCATTCATTTCTATAGATTATAGTCTGGATTTATATGTAGTCAGTGAGGCTCCTTTTGTGACTGAGTAGTGTTCTCAAGGCTGTAAGCCTTCCAGCAAGTGTGGGCCCCTATATTTTGTAATATCTCCTCATATGGCCAATGGATTGATATTGTGGGTAACAAATCCCACCATGGCTTTTCCTCTTTGAGGTTTTCCATGTATAACTTTCTGTGTTATGGTATTCATTTATATGATTGGCTTATTGGTTGATTTACTTCTTTCAATTCTATATGTATAGGTATACTGGTTGGTGTATGCATGCTTTATTAAGGTTAAAATTGATCATTTCGGTAGAGCAATGATTCACCCCACCCCCCCTCTTAGTGTTCTTGGATTCCAATAATTGGTATCAGAGCCTTGTGTCTCAGAGGAAGTTTAACAACTTGAGGGAGATCCTGAATTTGGAATCCATGGATATGGGTTTGGAAAAGAAACTTGAGATGGAACTTGAAGATTATGATGTTGAAATGATGAAGAAATTAAAGCTACAAGATGAATTGAATTCTGTGAAGGAATTTATTCTTGTCCTACAAGAGAGGCTATCATCTGTTCAAGCTAGGAGGAAGGAACTTTTTTAAAATCAGGATGATGAAAAGAAAGATGCAATTACGGAATGGTGTTAGAATCTGAGTCAGGAGAACATGGTTATGGGAAATGAAATGCAAGCTATAACTATGAGAATTTCTAAAGAGATTGAATACTCAAAGAAAAAAGAAGAAAATCTTGTTGTATCTCTGGAGAACAAATTTGAAGAATGTGGTAGGTTGGTTTATGAAAATGATATATTGAGAACTAATTTAGTACAATCCCAGAGTAATGAACAAGAGCTTGTGAGACAAATGATAATTCTGCGAGATGATTTGACTATTGCAAGTTAGTATAAAGAAAAATTCAAGATTAGTTCAACACAAATAGATGAGTTATTGAAGGGACAAAGGTAGAATGGAGATTCTAGTGGACTTGGATTTGAACAAAGACAAAGTTTCGGTATTGCAAATGAATATAAAAACCATAAGGCAATTTAATGCATATGAATTTAATGTATATGTTTTATTTGTAATAAATTTGG
The DNA here is from genome assembly GCF_030272615.1 of Cryptomeria japonica. Classification (NCBI taxonomy): domain Eukaryota; kingdom Viridiplantae; phylum Streptophyta; class Pinopsida; order Cupressales; family Cupressaceae; genus Cryptomeria; species Cryptomeria japonica. The sequence goes on along the minus strand of NC_081405.1, from coordinate 600,214,439 downwards.
TCACATGGCTAGGCAATGTAGAAATAGAGCAAATTAGAACCTTGATTCTTCTCTCGGTCAATGTTCTAAATGCAATAAGTATGGTTATAAAACAAAAGATTGCAGAATGAATGTAAAATGTTATGCATGTGGAAAATTTGGACATGGCTAATCAGTGTAGGTCAAGCAATTATACTGTTTTTAGCAAAGTAATTCAAAATATCAATGTTACATGTTATGCATGTAATGAGGTTGGACATATTGCTAGGTTCTATAGAAGCAAAAATCCACCAGTTGGTAATGGAGGATCAAATGAAAAAGGGAACGTACTATCTTTATTGCAAATCTGACTGTAGTTGAGGTCAAGGACTGTCCCAGGCCGACTTTCAAGCGATATCTGCATGTTGCTACCGTGGAAGATTCGGTTGGCAGTTTTTCTCGTGTCCTAGAAGGAGTTGTGTATGTTGAATATGTAAGAGCCTACATTCATTTTCATATTGAGGATTTGGGAATGCCTGATATCAAGAGCATGTACATGAATCAGATAATGGGAGATTTTGGAAAGATTAAACCTGAATACAAGCACATTGAGGATTTAGGGTTTACCAACATTCAGGACATTCCAAAATTTGAAGATGAAATTGTTAAGTATGTTTTGAGAAGAGTTCATGGAGAGTTTATCTGGTTAGATAGACCATATAAGATTACAAAGAAGGACATCATGGCAATCATCGGTTTACCACAGGTTGGGCAGCATTTAGATAAGAAAGTTTCTAATGATCATGTCAACAAGAGTACCGACGCAACTTCAAATAGGCGATCTATGAGAATAAGTACTATCACCGAAATAGACATCAGATTCGGTAGCATGGTCATCGGTTATAAGGTAACTCAATCAAACTGACTGAATTTTGTTTCTAGCTCCTACATTTTCGCAACTTACAAGATGATGAGAGAAAATGAGAAATTGGATCTATGTGGTTGGATGTTGGATGAACTGTAGATAAACCTAGGAAAGATTAAAGGAGAAAAGAAAGGGACTTTCCGGTATGGTAACCTAATTGTCTGTTTAATACTATTTTTTATGAATGAGACTCCCGGTTTTGGGAAGAGATAATGGGTATTTGATATCCTGGTAGGAGGCAACAGAAACAGTCAATTGCTACATTAGGAAGTCAAAGAGATGACAAAGTACAGGGATATTTTTAAGCATTTCAAAAGGCTATGAAATATAGAAAGAGGATTCCCAAGCACATTGTTGACAAATACTCAACTAACATATGCTTCATGGTGAAGAAAGATGAAACACTCATGAAAGCGGTCAAACCCTGAAAGATTTGGACTGAGGAGATGGGCTATGAATTTGATTCACAGATTTTAGATGGTTATGCAAAGATGTTGATTGATGCACCTATTGATGAAGCTGAGAAGCCCTATGGTATTGCTAAGCAGAAGACACAAGAGGTTGAAATTGAGTTCAACCGGAAGAAGAGAAAGAAGCAGGAAGGAAAGGCGAGTAAGTTTGTAGAACAAGTTTCATAAGACATCAAAGCATTGATTGATATTGTCCCAGAGAAAGGAAGAGAAAAGAACTAGAAGTATTCATTGACCCTATTGTAGTAGAGTCTACATCTGAGGATGACTCACCCCTAGCTTTCAAAAGGGTTATAAGGAAGAAAACATAAGAAACTAAGGTAGAGGCTAAAAACAAACCGATTAGGAAAGTTACATTCAAGTTACCGGCATAGAAGAAAGCACCAAAAGTAACACTTTTAGCCCCATCGGATATTGGAAGAAGGAAGAAGAAGGATGACTTTGATCTGGCAATTGAATCTTGTAATGTAACTATCATTCCACCAAAGACTTGTGCAGAGCTAGTTAATGATACTTCTAAGGATGGTATTTTAAAGAATGTATAGTTTTATTATAAACATTTAGAGGATGATGAACAACGAGAGGTAGAGGAAGAAATATTATTATATTTGGATATTTATAAGAAAGCCTTGATAGAAATTGAAAACCAAATAGAAACAAAAATATATGATATGTTAGATGCTAGGAGACTATTAGCAATGCAAGAAGACAAGCATATAAAGATACAAGAGTTGTTATCTATTTGTGTTTCTATTGCTCCAGAGGAGATGGATAGGAAACTTGAGGTTGCAGATAGGAAAATATTTAGCAACAAACATAGAATAATAAGTCATGTTAGGAAGGGTAAATGAGATAATCAAGGAGACCCACAAGGCATGGGTTAAGTTCTTTGAAGAGAACCGTGGTTTTTATAATTCACCAAAATCAAAGACAGATATTGTAGACATCGCGGTTGAAGGGAAAGGAAAGGGTATTATGGGTACTTCACCCTCAATTTTTAAAAACATTAGGATAGTGGAAATTAAGCCCCCAGTAGATACAAATGTACAAAAAAATGTTAAGATACCGGCAAATACAAAGAGTGTAAAGGTTGATAATGTACAAGATAGTAATGTTGAGGACAACAGTCCTCCGAATACAAATATACAGGATGAGGTTATAGTTCCTAGGGAGGAACCAACAGTTATTGAGACTGCACCAAGTGGCAAAGCCACTTATGCAAGTGAGGAAACTATAAAGGTTAAAACATCAGAGGAGAAGAAATGGGAATTCAACAGGGAACCGGTAGTGAGTCCATCATTGTTGTCAATTGACACCTCGTAGGTTGAAAAGAAAAACATAACCGAGATGACTTCTACTAAACTCTTGACGATGGTTGCACAAAAAATAATGATGGAGGGATCTATGGATAAAGGGATTATTGACCAGTCTATCACTTATTTGCATATACTAGTCCTAGAGTGCAAGATTGATAGCGAAGCGAGCCCATCCGACAAGCTTAAGATAATCACTAAACATATTTCAAAGGATTTTCAGTCCTTGCAGCATATATCAACGGACAAGCACTGGACAGGTTCACACAAGCAAAAAGAGCTACATTTGATCAAGTGATTGAGTTTGAGAGGAAGAAGACTGATGAAAAGTTGAAATTGATAGACAATTATTTAAAGCCATGTACAAATATTTACAGAGTATGTTGTAACACCGATGTACTTATAGTTAATTTGGATAAGAGGATTAAGGAATCTCAGGAGAAAATTGCAGGTATGGCCAATTATTTTGATGGATTGAATTCATTGAATACATCCATTGATGGTCAGATTTTGGTTTTCGAAGCCCAAATTTATGTTCTTGAGAAATAGATATGGTTGGTAATCCCACAATGACAAAGTTAAGTGAGAAAGAGTCATTTGCTCATATACTAAATGGACTTGTATCTATTTCTGACACTTTCAAATTTAGTTGGGATACTTATCTTGAGCTATTGGAGAAGGCATATCTAGAAATTTTCAAATATGTTAAGCTCCAGTAAGGTATTTTGGGATGTTCATTGTACAATATCTTTCATTCTTCATCCAGGTTTTGGATTTTTGGTATTCTTCTTGGAAATTTTGATGGCATTGATGTCAAAGGGGGAGTGATATACATGTGAAAAAGGAAAAGAGGGAGTTGTATACATTACGGGGAGTTTATAGATGGAAAACTATGGAGGTCTGGAGTATTTTGTATTGGGGGATATTTAGCTCATGGGGAGCAAGTTCAAGATGAAACCGATAGTTGGAAACCTTGACCATTTTTTACATGAGTGTTGCCATCAATGCCAAAGGGGGAGATTGTTGGAAATTGACACTCAATTGGTTGGTTTCACTATGTTGTCATTGATTGCAACATGGTATCTTGTTCTGGCTTCATGTTTTGGTTCAGTTGTGTACCGACAGACACTTCATAGACACTACATCGACACCAGAACCGACACTGACAAGATGGAAGAATTTCTTTGGTTACCGACAATACAGGCCGACGTGGTTTAGAATCAAGTTATCGGTATTGAAGGCTGACATATTTTGGATCTGGCATCAGCAATTATTTTTGATATTCATGTATTTATGTTATCTAGCCAAAATGTATATTGATATTGTAATTATCTTTGTAAGCCGACATAAAGCATGATAAATTGGATAGGGTATATAGGTCAGTTGGATTAGATCATTTTGATAAATGGATATGATAATAAGGATGCGAATATGGATAGAAAATGCAAAATATATGAGAGAGATTATGTATGAGAGGACATTAATGTAAAAAGTTATTCTAGTAAAGGGTTTAGGGTTGCAGACCGGGACAGACAGAGCTTAACCGAAACTATATTTAGGTATAGAAGATGTTATCTGAGTAGTTCATTCATTTCTCTAGATTATAGTTTGGATTTATATGTAGTCAGCAAGGCTCCTTTTGTGATTGAGTAGTGTGGTCTAGGTTGTAAGCCTTCTTGCAAGTGCAGGCCCCTATGTTTTGTAATATATCTTGATATGGCCAGTGGATTGATATTGTAGGTTACAAATCCCACCATGGTTTTTCCTCTTTGCAGTTTTCCACATACAACTCTATGCGTTATGGTATTCATATATGTTATTGTCTTATTGGTTGCTTTACTTCTTTCAATTCTATATGTACCGGTATACCGGTTGGTGTATGCATGCTTTATTAAGGTTAAAATTGATCATTCTGGTAGAACACTGATTCAACCCCCCTCTCAGTGTTCTTGGATTCCAACAAGGTCAGAATATGGCTAGGATACGTGGTTAATATTAGGAGACATGTGCTCATTTGAATTAAAAATTCAAATTAAAAGAGAAGGGATAATTAAATTCAACAAATCATTAAATTTGTTCATTTAATTATCAAAATAGAAGAAGTAAATTATGATGAGCAGGATTAATTAATTGAGATTAATTAATTCAAGGGATTATTGAAATGAACTAGATAAATAAATCTTTAGATTTATTTACAAGTAGAAGAATAAAAGGCTAATTAATTAAATAAATTTTCATTTAATTAATTAACAAGGCTTATTAATTAAATCAATTTGTATTTAATTAATTATCTCCAAACCAATTTTAGGTGTATACATTTTGCCTCTCTTTGAAGTGATGTGTGGCGACACATTGATTCAAAGAAAATTTTGCTTGATGATGTTGATACAATTTGATTTGTTGCCCTAGACGTTGATTGTCAGATAACGATAGAAATATTCCCCCTTGGGAGATGAATTTGAAAATTGTCGATCTTTAGGATTTTTTAGCAATTTTTGAAATTTTTATGATTTTTTTGGAATTTTTGAAGATTTTTAATTTTTTTGGTTTTTTAGATTCATCTCCTGATAAGAATTTAAATAATGTGCCTTGCAATTTAATTAATTTTTTTTTTTTTTGAATGGGAAAAAATATATCCCATGTAATTAACCTTTTAACCCCCTTTTTAAGGTAAAAGTGAAAATCATTTTACCAATCATTGTTATTTGCATTTTGATAATTTGAAATTGGAGCTCTGAGACAACATGGTGATCCTTCGAAGAAATCATCGATTTGAGAATGTGCGACGATGCTAGCGGCCTCCCAAGTATGGTCCTTTGGTATGTAGATGGAAAAACCTTTCTTGTACAATTTTTTAGTACGTTTTTTTGATTTTTTGCACGCATTTTTATCATTTTAGTGTTTTTCAGCTTTGTTTTAGCATTTAAATTTTTTTTAGTGTTTTGGGTCTATGGTTTAGCATTCTTGGTAGGGCATGTAGTGGTTCTTGCCATTTACCACCGTTGGTTTGCTTGTTAGCGCTTTAGATTGGTATTTTAGCATTTTTAGTAATTTAATGTTTAAGGTCTTAGAATTAGCATTTTGAATCCTTCTTTTTATATTTTAAATTTTTTTAGCATTTTGGTGTTATCATTTAGCTCTTTGATCCTATAGATTAGTTTTGTCATCTTTTATAGCACTACCTGTCATGATTTTGAGATTTTGGTTTCAGAATGATTAAAATTTGATTTTTCGTCCTCCTGTTTGATTGATTTTGGTCAGTCTCGATTATTGTGATGTTAATAGGTCAATAAGATGGATAAGAATGACCTCATGATGAATGAGATTTGATGATGAAATCTCAACAAGATTGATTGAATCTCACATCAGCTGAATAGATTGATAGATTGATTGACATATAGATTGATAAATTGAATACTGATACTATGATATGATGTTCTTATAGGAGAACCTAGGTGTTCACTAGTTTTAGGAGAGATTCCTGAAGACCTGGTAGTTGATACCTCATCTTGGACAAGCTGAGCATGACATTATATACAGATGTAGATTATCTTCACTGATAGATATGCCTTGATATACGATTAACCAAGGTTTGTTGAACGCACTAGTTGAGAGATGGTATAGCGATCATAACACCTTTCGCCTACCTACTAATGAGATGATAGTGATGTCGGATGATGTCTATAGGATTCTACACATTCTCATTGTTGGAGATATTGATTTCTATGATTTGGTCGAGCAGGGTGGTACAGATGCCTTGTGGAGGATATTTCATGATGAGTACATTTGTGGATATGACATCCCTTGGTAGGAGACGCTTGATTTGTCATATGCTCCACTTCCTTGTGGTCTTGCCAGATTTGTTGGAGGATTCCTTTATCTTTACCATAGGTCAAAGGGATTATCAGTTGGCCGGGGTCTCTTTCTAAGTAGATAATTACATAGGTCACACGGTTCTCCTAGGGTTCATACATGCTCGCGCATCTATATCATGATCTTTATAAGGTTATGTATCTTGGAGCCACCAGTCTCTAAGTAGGCATCACATTACTTCTGATTTGGGTCTGGGAGCACATGGTCGTTACATGTGTGTTGGTAGATAGGGATCGACCAGCTAGGAGACACTATGTTTATGGTTATACAGGTGTGGTTGTCCAATGAAAGCTAGGCAAACTTGAGTACTGGTGAAGGGTGTTGGATGAATTTGATATAGTTATTTGTAGGTTGTATTGAGATTGTGATCCATGGCCAGAGGATGGGCTCCAGATGCCTTATATGTTTTCTTCTCAGTACCTGATTAGATGCACACCATATGTTATTGAGTTCTTTATTGTTACTTGAGTGTTGAGGTAGTATGACTAAATATAGGGTCATCCTCAGGTCACAGCTCACTATGTGTGAAGATGACAAGATGTGGCTAATTGGGAACTGACTATTTCTTGTGATGCAACTTATGCAGAGTACCTACCACTTGGATGTAGGATTTAGATTATTTGCCAGGTACTATTGATGCAGGGATGACCACCAGGTATGCTTAGTATTTTGTTGTGCATCAATTTCCTCAATTATCATGTCTCGAGGATCCAATGCTAATATTTGACGATGAGGAGGATCAACCACCTCATAGGGAACTGAGATGGAGGAGAGATAATGAGGATGGTGGAGTGGGTGGAGGGGGTGATGGTGGATATGGCAGTGATGGTGGTGGAGATGGCAATGGTGGTGGAGATGGCGGTGGTAGAGCTAGGAGCTCAACAATAGGAGCATGAGCTAGGGAGCTACCCAGTGAGTGGGAGACACAGGTAGTTAGAAGGAGGAGGTTTGGGGGACAAATAGGATAGGTGGAGTAGGCACCATAAGATCAGGCCAAGAATAAGTCACCTCAGGAGGCACCACATCAGCCTAATTAGATTCAAATTAGAGTGTCATCCCACTAGAAAGAGGCGTAGGTTAGAGGCCCGGAGAGGTCATTGCAGTAGCTACAGGGGTAGATTAGACATCTATAGGCTCAGTTACAAGAGACCGACATATATGGAAGCTCAAATTTCCACACTGATAACCAAGAAGGATACTACTATTCAGAGATATGGTCATGCTGAGGAGCTGGTGCAGAGTTTGCAATAGACAACATCCAAGGAACTTATGTGACATACCATGAGGGATCTCATATATCATTCAGGATGGGATGATTATTATAGGGGTCTCTATTTCTAGGTTGTGCCCCTAGAGAGATGAGCATAATCATATGTGCATAGTTCCAAATATGGGGGATCTCAGTGGGGCACAAATTGTTGAGGCGTCACAGGCCCTAGGAGAGATCCGAACCCAAGAGAATTAGGTCCTTCAGGTGGTGATGTAGTAGGCACAGATGTTGTTAGATCCTCAGATTCTAGGGAGAGTTTAGCTCATCGCCCCACTTGATGTTGATGTCACATATTTGATATTGTTGTATTTACTTTTATAAAACATTTGATGATTCACATCATTCATTTTTATGTTGTATCTCTCATACTTTATGATATCATTGTATATTGGACATTGATTATTTTTTATTATATAAGATGTAACAGAGACTTGATGAGATGGCTATATGCTTTGATGATGTGATGGATGCATTTAATTTTTACATGCTCTATATGGTTTTATGACTTATATGATGGATGCATTTATTTACATGATTATGCCTTTAATTTCTATATGATGTATGTGGCTTATGAGTTTTATTGATGATAAGCTGCAATACATGATGGATCCATTTATGATAGTTTATTCTTATGAGTGACTATGAGATGGATGGAAATAAATATATATGATTATATTTTATGAATGATGCAATGATTTTATCTACTATGCTATGCACATGCAATGAAATGATGATGTTATGCACTATGATGATATGATATGTCTATTGATATGATTCCTTCTATCGTTATGCATGTATGACTTTTATTTTATGCTTAAAAATTCAATGACAATGGGAAATGTGATATTTTATACAATGTAATGATATGTGAATGCCATATGCAATGAATATACTAACTAAATTAATGCCATGCTGTGTAATGATAATGATATAAAATACAATGGTTGATAAACAATGCAATATGCATGATTTTATTTTATTTCTATTAATGTCCAATGTACTCAATGACATAATAATAGAGATGACACCCTTTTTGAAGCCTTCGGCCTTGGAAAAGAGGAACACTTAGCATGCTTATGCAAAATGCAATGTGAAATGCAATTGACTCTATATATGAAAAAACTAATTAATGCAATGTTGCGATCAGATTGGTCATTTGATGATGCTTTTTATCACCATTAAGCCTTTAAAATGTGGTAAGAGAGTGCAAACATCCATGGTATAATTTAACCATGATGACCTGAGCACTATTTACCTAGATTTTCATCTTGAAAGTTCTCACAAGCATCGAGGTATAATTGAACCAAGATGACATGAGTGTTGCTTGCGTTACAACAAATAAAAGTTAATCATCTTCCTATGCAAATTTGAAATGTCCTCAATGATGCATTATTGATCACGTCCTGTGAAAATTTTAAATGTTACAAATGGTTAACTGATTGACAAGAGACAAATAAAAGATCATGCTCCTTCCTTGTTTCTCTAGTTCAAGACATCCTTGAGTTACTCGGGAGGCATGATTTCAAAAATCATATAGAATAATTAAACATTCTCACTACAATGCTTAAAATCATGTTTTAGAAGATATCATCCATTGATGTTTGTTTATAACATGTTGAGTTTGATTTTGATACTTGTTAAGGTTAGATCGATGTCCTATGTTGTACATCGAGATTTTTGTTGTACGAGTGTGGTCTCACTATTGTTTTGTCTATTGTATTTAAGCTTAATGTAGATTACTGCCAACTAGGCTCAAGATTTTGCCCTCAATCCAGAAACAAAATTTTATTATGGGTATATACAATGATCCAAACCATACTGAGATTTGACCTATGATGCCCGTGTATGTACAAAAGGCTTTATTATGGATATGTACAATGACAATGAATGGATGCAAGCAGAAAGATGCATGACCAAATAGACGGAAGAGTTGGCTAAAAAACAATGCTTGTTTCTAGGTTTTCACAACTTGTTTTTATTGCACTTGACTCATATTTGATTTTTTTTCTTCTGCTTTTTCACTTTTTCACTTTTTTTTTTGTATTTTTTTCTTTTTTTCACTTTTTTTTTGTATTTTTTTCAGACATAAAAACTTTTTTAGATGCATTCTATTTATGGGTTCCTCGAGCTGATCTCCTTCTGGTGTTGCTCAAACTTCCTTTTCTTTTCTCAATCTTGTTGGTTGCATGGATTCTCCTTCAGCACTATATATACAACTTGAAATTCCTTAGGCTTGACCTTGTGATTGTAACTTTTGTACATTCACTATTGATATGCTCTCAAGTGATCAAAGAAATTTTAACGGTGTTCTTGCAACAATTCTAGCTCCTGTAGTCTAGATACTTGCTTTTCTTCATCCAAAATGAGACCCTCGAGTGAGACACGCAAGGAAGGTATCTCCACCTCAATAGGTAATTTGGCTTCAGATCCATAAATAAGATAATATGGTGTGGTACCTGTAGGTGTACAGATGCTAGTGTGATACACCCATAAAGCAGGATTCTGTTGAACATGCCAATCTCTACTAGTGTCATTGACTGTCTCTTTTAGGATTTTCAATTTTTTTTAATTGGATGCTTCTACCTGACTATTTCCTTGTGGATAATATGGTGTAGATAATCTATGCTGGATTTGAAATTTTTTACAAAGCTCTCATATATTTTGATTCTTGAAAGATTGCCCATTATTAGTGATGATAGTCATGAAAATGCCATAGAAACATATGATATAATTCAAGATAAAAGAAACGATTTGTTTCCTATGGAATTTATGAGAGGTACTATTTTAATCTATTTTGTGAAATATTTTGTTGCTGTGAGGATAAATTTGTGACCATTGGATGAAGGAGGATGATTTTTTCCCAATAGATCAAGACCCCACAATCACAAAAAGGCTAAGATGTTTATAGAGTATGAAGCTCCTGTCCTAGTGCATGTAAGAGATTTCCATGTATTTGACATTGTTTGCACTTCTTAGCGAACTGAAAAAAATATCGTTCCATAGTTGGCCAATAATAGCCCAATCGTATGAGTTTCTTCGAGAGAGTAAGACCACTTGAATGAGTGTCACATATACCATTATGAACTTTTCTTAAGACCTTTATAGATTCTTCTTGATCAAGGCATATGAGGAGAGTTCCATCCAGACTTCGTTTATAAAGAGTATCAGTGACAATAGTGTAATGAGCAGATTGTCGAATGAAATTTCACTTTTGGTTCCTTGACAGGTTGGGAGGGAGAGTGTTTTCTGTCAATTATGTATATATTTGGCCATATTGGGAGGAATGAAGTCCAACTAGGTGGTAGATAATTTGGGTATTAGGATAGTCATGGATAGGGTAAGACAATTCTTCAACCAGAAATTCATAACGATCTTGATTTTCTTGTGTCTAAAGGAAATAAGCAAGTGTTTCCATGGCATTTTTTTCTTTATTATCATTCCTTGGTATCTTCTCAAAAGTAATTTCCACAAAATACTTTTTGAAGACATTGACCATCTTTTTATAAGGCATTATCTTATCATCTTTTGTTTGGTAATCATCGTTGACTTGATTGATGACCAGATGAGAATCTCCATAAACCTGTAACTATGTGATGTTTCATTATATAGCCATCTTGATTTCTATGACCAATGCCTCATATTCTACTGTATTATTGGTGCAAGGAAATTTCAATATGTATAACTTCAGAATAGTATGACCTTGAGGTATGATAAATAGTATGCCTGCTCCTAATCCATATTGTGTACAAGAACCATCAAAATACAACTTCCTAGTTTTCTTGATAACTGTGAGGCTATCAGCGTTTGGGAATTGAATGTGCAATAGATGATCATCATGAAGTGGTGCTTTTGCTAGCTAGTCTGCAATTACTTGACCTTTGATATTTTTTGTCAACATACTCAATATCAAATTTACTGAAGATTATGATCCACTTTGCTAATCATCCAGTTAATGTTGCCTTGCTGAGAAGATTCAATGGATCTATTTTGGCTTCTAGTTTGACTAAGTGAGTTAGCATATACTGTTGCAACTTTTGGGATGCAAACACTATAGCTAAGAATGCTTTCTCAATTGGTGAGTAATTGAGGTTGTATCCAACTAAGGTCCTTCTGCCATAATAGATGACTCATTCTTTTCCTTCATGATCCTACTATGCGAGAAGAGATCCCAGTGATACATGTGTGGTTGATATGTAGAGAAATAGTGGATTGCCTTCAATTGGTGACATCAACATAGGCAGGTTCATCAGATATTCCTTGATTTTGCTAAAGGCTTCTTCACATTGGCCATCCCATTTGAAATGAATATTTTTGTGCAATAGATGAGTGAATGGGTGACACCTATCCTCTAATTAAGCAATGAACGTTCTGATGGACTAGAGTCTTCTTTGAAGTCACCTTAGTTGATTGATATTTTTAGGTGATTCCATTTCCATGATCTCCTTTAATTTAGCTGAATCTACCTTTATGCCTCGAGTTAAACCAATGTATTGTAGAATCTTTGCAGAAGTAACGCAAAAAGAATATTTCTTTAGATTTAGCCGTAGCTTGTATTTTTCTAATCAGTCAAATATCTTTTCTAGTATCTCAATATGTTCATCTCTAATGTTTGATTTAGTAAATGTATCATCCATATAATCTTCCATGAATGTATGCATCATGTCAAGGAATATTATTGTCATTGCTCTTTGGTATGTGGCATCTACATTCTTTAGTCCAAAAGGCATGATGATCTAGCAGAAAGTACCCCACAGGCATGTGAAAGCCATCTTCTATTGGTCTTCAGGTGTTATTTTGATTTGATTATACCTCAAGAAACTATCCATAAGAGAAAACATGGCGTGTCCAAATATTAAGTCCATAGTGATGTCTATATTGGGCAAAGGAAAGTCATCCTTTGGACACATTTTATTGAGATCCCTAAATTCTATGCATACTCTGATATTTTTGTGTGGTTTAGAAACAAGAACTATGTTTGATACACACTTTGGATATGCTACAATCTTGATAAACCTTGCATCTAGTAATTTCTTCAATTATTCTTTAACAAGTAAGGCTATGTGAAGATGCATTTTTCCCAGCTTCTGTTTGATAGGTTTAGCTCCTAGAGATACATTTAAATGATGCATTATGAGATCTGGATCTAATCCTGGCATGTTTGCATATGGCCGAGCAAAGATTATTTTTCTCCTTGGATAGAGTCCCTGTTCTGACAAATGACCCATTAAATATTTTGAGTGGTTTTGATACTGGTTGTTGTTTTGAAGTTGATGGTTTTCCATATGATTTAGGAGAAAGTGGTAACTCTGGTAGTCAATATTCTCCTATTACTTTGTCTTTTAGCTGCACATTTTTCTCAAATCTTTCCAAAATTAAGGTAAATGCCTTCTCTTTGGGTGGTGAACTAGAAGAGGATACCTCTCTGTTGTGTGGAACAATGACCTCTTGCACTAATTTTAAAATATTTTAATATTGGAAAGGATTTGAGTCAGCTAAAACTGTGATTTCTTGTCCGTCGTATAGAAACTTCAGGCACTAGTGATAAGTTGAAGGAATAGCTTGTATATCCTAAATCCATAGTCTTCCCAAAATTATATTGTAAGATAACTCTAGGTCCAAAACTTGACACGTTGTATCTTTCTATAAGGGTCCTACTTTGATCGGTAACACTACAATTCCTTTGGAGGAGAATTATTCTTCATCATATTCTTTTATTGTGGTCTTTTTGCGGGGATTAACTACATCTTTGAAATAACCTAAGGCATGAACAAGACAATGAAAAAATGTTGAGGTCAACTCCTCCATCTATTATGACATATCTAAAACATGTTTATGACCAAGAACTTTGATATGTAAGGAAGAATTATGCAGATGTTGCAAAGGCATGTCACCATCTTTAGTGAATCATAGGAAATGAGGTGTTGTTAGGTGTCCCATCCTGGTTTGGAATTGATCAACATCAAGATCTTTGGGGACTGTAGTATCTGCTAGAGCTTTTTCTAAAATCTCTTTATGCATGGGTGAAAGTTTCAGAAGTTCTAGTTTTTATATTTGTATGGGGGTCTTCTGTAATTGATCCACTATATTATAGTGTTTGGAAGTGGATGACATGTTGGTTGTAGGACTTGGAAAAGTAACTTTGGTTTTGCTTCTTGTGATAGCATGTGTAGGTTCTAGTTGTTGCTTTTCTTTGACCATAATAAAATTAACCATATTATCATAGGTGTGAGCACAGTTCACTTTTTCTTTGCCTTTTCCATCTTGTGACGTTGATGCTTCACCCTTCTTATAATTTAGGAGTGGGGTTTTGAACACAATATGTGACTTATTTTTTATGCCCATCCACAGTTATGACTTCGTTGTCTATCAAGCTTTGAATGACATGTTTTAATCGCTGACAATCATTTTTTTGATGTCCTTTACTTCAATGATAATCACAATAATGATTGTCATTCCACCATGCAGGTTTAGTCTTTGGCTCGAAATCCCTTTCTTCTGGTAAGGTAATCAATTTATATGCAAGAAGTGTTTTCAATGCTGATCTAGGTGGTTTGCTAATGTTGGTATTTTTTTTGTGAAAATTGGTGGAAGGTGGTTTAGGTTTGTTATTATTTTGTTGAACCGTCGTTGTATGACTTGATAGATTGAATATGGGTTTCTTTGGTTTTAAATTATTATTATGCACTATTCCATTATTGATAATGTTTCTATTATTATTCCAAAACTTAGGTTTGTCAGTGTTGTTATTAGTATTGTTGGAAGAATTAACTCCTTTATAAATTTTTAACACTCCTTTCTTGACAAAAGATTCTTCAATCCTTATTCAATTATAAATCATATTATCAAAACTTAGTGGACATTGCAATTTTATTATGTAACTCATCTAATCATTTAAGTTATGAATGAAAATGTCAATCTTTTTATTATCAGGCATTGGATGAGGATATCTTGCAAATAATCATCTCCACCTTTGTAAAAACATCATGAATGGATCTCCATTTTTTTGTTTTGTGTTGCACAAGTCCAACATCATGATCTCATGTTGGATGTTATATGAATATTGGGAAACAAAATTGTTCACCAATTTTGAAAATGTCCTAATACCAGGTGGGAGTTTAGAGAACCACTCCATGGCTTGTCTGTTTAAAATTTTTGGGAATAATCTCATTAGATAGGTGTCTTCATGGATGAAATCCATACTCATTGTGAAAAATTCCATCACATGATCTCGTGGATTAGTTCTTCCATTATATTTATCATACTTAGGAGTTTTGCAAATTGAAGGGAATGGTATTATATTGAGATTTTTGTGAAACATATAAGGGCAAATATCTTGCAGTGAGTATCTCTTGGTAGTTCCCCTTTGAATATCGTGAATTTGTGTTAGAAGTATTTGTTTTTGTTGAGTAAGAGCTAGAAGGCGATTATCCATATTATTCCTTACTTCACTGTCTTAGTTATTCTGAATTCTTTCATTGCGGGTATCACTAGTATCATTTTGAGTGTCACTTGTCCTTTCACTTTGTTTCAATATTGTGATATCAAAGTCAATAGGTAACTTGGCACCTTGATATGCCAACATAAGGAAATATTTCTCTTTATCCATTTAAAGGACCTTTTCCATGAATTTACTAAATTTTGGATCTTGAGTTATTTCCTCATCATCATCATTTTGAGTACAAGACCCATATTGATGAAAGAAAGGATTTTATTCTACCATTGTAGATTTTTATTTTTGTTTTGCTATCTCAGTTTTTGCTTTTGATTTCTAGTGAAAATCAACATACAAGTATTTGAGATTTTGAGCTTTTCGATCCGTGTCAAAGTGAAAGTTTCTTATGCGATTTGACCAAGTACAATAGGAAAGATCTATCCTATCGATAATGACAAGGTTAATCTGATCTAACATTTTAGTTTCACGATGAACGATCATAAATCCTGAAAAAGAAACTATTTTGAAGAGATCAGATATCAAAGATGTTGATTCTTCACTTAAGATGTTTGGATCTTAAACTTGGTTGAAAATTATATACTTCTAAAACTTGTTTTCCCAGTTTCCAATTATCCTGACAAAAATATCCTAAGAAGTACTATGGAAAGGGTATCTAGAACTATGTTTAAGTTTATGAGAAAATTTGTATTTTACTCTCTGTCTGAGGTAAAAATCCAAAGATGTACTAAAAGAAGGTATGAAAATGCTACACTGCTCACCCAAAATGCTATGATGTCCTTTTGACATGCTACTCTATCCTATCAAAATGCTACTTTGGGGTTTCAATGTGTTATTCTACTCTGTATTTTTTGTATTTTGTGATGCTCTATTGGACAATTTTGATACGTTAAAGTATTAATTGAGAACGCTAAATTTTCTCTTACAACACTAAAGTTTCTCCTAGGAAAACTAAAGTTTCACCTTGGTGCGCTAAAGTTTCTACTAGGTGTGCTAAAGTTTCACCTAGGTGCGCTTAAATTTCACCTAGGAATGCTAGAGTTCTGAACGTATACTTTATTATGTCACTTAGGAATGCTAAACTATGGTGTGATGGGTATTTTGATAGTTTGATCTTTATAGTAGAAATTTGATAAGTCTCAATGGATGATAATCTGATTTGATTTAAAAACACAAAAAGCCATATTTTTAACAGATTGTCTTTGTCTCAAAGTATAACATCAAGTGTATGTTCAAGGCTTGAAGAAATCCCAAGTTTATACAGATATATAACATAAAGACACACCAAGTAGTTCTATCCTAAGGAGAATTGGCTTCACTACTATTTCTCAGCCCACATCTTTGTACCCTTTCAGCTCACACAACCTTTTCACCTCCTAAATGGTGCCCGTTATTTTTCCTTTGTGAGAGATAGTAGAATCTTGTTAGGAGCCTTGCAATAAGTACTCAAAAGGGGAGTTAACACATATGTTGAAGAGGGACATATGGTGATTGTCTTTCAGAGATATTATTCCCCCTCCCTGCACTGAGAGAATAGAAGTGTTCGGAGGGGAACTGGGTAGCTTCTATCTAAAAGAGGTACTAGTAAGGGCAAATTTTTGGTGTGTTACGGTATAAACTCAATTAAGATGTCTCCAATCCTTGAAAACCAAGGATTGATATACCCAAAGGTATGAAGGAGAGTTATTCCCAAGCACTTTCGTTGACTTCAATTTTCATCAAAATCACTTTTATTTTAGAGAGGGTTGGATGAACTTAGTGTTAGCCATTCTCACTTGGGTTATTCCCCTCTCACCTAGCCTAATGGGATATTAGAGGGAATTCTTGCTAAAGATATTGCACTAATGGAATAAAAAATGATGAGTCTAGCTAAAAGATAATCCAATGAAGGGGAGAGCATACTCACCTATGATCTCAGACACAGAAGACATGTTGTTCTTTGATCTATTAATAATCTGTGTGCCTAGTTTAAACAAAAATGTAGTAATCTCGTGGCTGCAAATAATGTTAGTAGTTTATGATTGAGTCTTTGACTGCAAAAGGTTTTATAACTTCGGTCTCTAACAACATGAACAGTACCTGTAAAATATAAAAGTTAAAATTAGTCTCTAAAAATTAAAATTCTGCAAGAAGAACTAAAAACACTAAATAAACTCATCTAAGCACTATTATGTGCTATTAAAATTCTATTCTGCAAGCCGAAAATGCTACTTTGTGAGACCAAAATTCTATTCCATGAAATTAGAATGCTAAAATATCATAAAGAAATACTATTATGTAAAACTAGAACATTATTTTTTAAACTTAGGATGCTATTTTGTGAGACCAAAATGCTACTGTGGAAGACATATGCACTAGAACATGATTCTCATATGCTAATCTAGAAGCTAGAAAATATTGAAATTTCTCCCTGGAGCGCTAAACTAGTTCTTTGAATCTATTTGTCAAGAATTTTTTTTTGCAAAGAAAGATATTCAAACTTGGGGCTAGGCCCCATGGTGGGCACCAAAAATGTATGTTGAAAATAAGGTGTTAATTATTAAACAAACCTAAAACACACAAGATGAGATGGTAATATGGAAAGCAAATTAGTAATTAGCAATACAAACTCGGCCTTCCTAATGGTGTCCCATCTTCCTCTAATTCCAAGGAATTTGTAGATCTTTTTTTATGTCTCTCAGTAGCAGCATGAAAAAAAAAATGACCACTTGAAATATGAGTAGCTACATAATGCAAACTAAATGAATGATTTATATGATATGTGATGTTATCCTAAAGATTATGCTAAAATGTTATGTTAATTGCTAATTTCTAAAATGTATATTTCAAGATGATAAAATTTCATAATTAAGCTAAGCTAAATTGGGTTGATTGATTAAAATGAGATGCATTTATAGATTTTCAAGTCCAGGGCTAAGGTGGCAGGATATGACGGTTGAGATTTAGTCTAGAGATATCAATGGCTAAAATTGAAGAAGTTAGAGAGGAGGTTGAGATAGGACACTTGTTATCCATTGAGGAGACAAGTGTCAAAGATTTCTCAACAAATTCCAACAAGAGGGCAAGTGTCAAGGGGATAAAGGACATGTGGCAAGGGTTCCATGTGTACTCAAGAGAGAATATCCAACCCATAGGAGGTTAGCATGAGGATGTTGGAGAAGATAGGGTTACTAAACCCTTGGCTAA
Organism: Cryptomeria japonica; assembly: GCF_030272615.1. Taxonomy (NCBI): domain Eukaryota; kingdom Viridiplantae; phylum Streptophyta; class Pinopsida; order Cupressales; family Cupressaceae; genus Cryptomeria; species Cryptomeria japonica. The sequence goes on along the minus strand of NC_081405.1, from coordinate 600,195,994 downwards.
ATTGGATGGGTTAGGTTAGAATATGGTTATGATAGGAAAGAGATTTTTAATGGTGATATTACACAGATATATAATGTAAATGATATGATCATCAAAATTGTGTTCAGTTTGGGATAATAATTATTTATTTTTTCTCATATATATTGAGCATTCCATGCCAAATGTTGCATTAGAATTATTATTTGACCTAAAAATTACGCTTTTGTCAGAAATAAATTTCAGAAGGATTTATTTGTTCATTTTATGTTTTAAGAGACACACTCTAGTTAACATCAACCACCCTTTTAGGATGGACATCATACTTCTTATTTATTGCTCAATGTTCATAGTTTGGTCATCATATCTATTTGGCATTGTCGAATTTTGTGACATCTGTGTCTAGTTCAACAATTGCTTTTACTTTGATAAATGGTACTCTTTTTTATTATAAAAACCTACTAGTTAATCCATATATTAAAACTGTTGAAGTGAATGTTATAAGTGTGGTCGTCGTTGCACCAAAAGATCAACCTGATAATGCTTGATATAACCACTAGACTTCTAAAATCCATAGAAGGTGGTTAAGCCATGTCACAAACCTGAGCGTTGCACTACACAAAAAAAGGACACCGAGGGTGCACACCTTGCAACAACCCCCCTCCTAGCACAAGCGAGGGATTTGAACATGTGACCAAGCTTTGATACCACTTGTTACAAGTGTGGTTGTCGTTGCACTAAACTTATAAATCCATAGGAGGAAGTTAAGCCATATCAAAAAACCCGAGCACTGCACTGCACAACATAAGGAGACCACGGGCGCACACCTTGCAATAGTGAAGTGGTTTGAAATAGAAATTTTACCTAGTTTTCTAAGTAAGGTATACTTAACCTTACAGTTATTTCTCAAATTACAATCAATAACATATATTACTTTTAAAATATATTTATTGAATGTCAAAAGGGTTACGGTATATATTTTTATTAAATTAAGTCAAGAAAGGCCCCAACCCATTTTAGATCAAACAAGATAAATAAGAACCAAGAATGAAGGACAAAAGGATTAAACACTTGTAACTCGAGAATAAAATTATAAAGATGAATCTCAATAAAGCCACACAAATTACTAAAATTTAGAGTTAGGATGAATGAGCATTCCCAATAAAATTATCTAATATTTTTGAGTTGGAAGAGAATGACCCTTTTTCCTTAATCATACAATTATCCAAGAACAATCCTTTTCTATAAAAATAGGTGGAGTATAACTAACACAATCTTTTGAAGCAATAGATAAGTGTGAAGGTTTAGCTGTCTGACCTAGAAGGTGAATCTAGAAGTCTAGAGAAAGGGAGTCATGAACCATGGAGGGGATATGTTTGGTGCTCAAAATAGAATGTGAAGGAACTTGTAGAGAATAATTTTTTTCCAAAGAGGGAACAATAAGAGTAGGGGCCATTGAGGTCTATACAATACAAATTGTAGAGATAGTGGCTGCTAGGATAGGGCCAACAAGGGTTGAGTAGACACAAACCACCAAGGCAAGGATTGTTAGAAAAATATACTGTATAGGTCATCCAATTGTAATTGATGGCAACTGAATTCTGTTAGCCCATCTGCAGTATGTGAGTTGATTCTACTAGAAGTCAATATGCATATTTGTTTAGGATCGGTGAGTTAGATCAGTGTATTCAAAAATGTTCAATGTTTTGGTTGGAATTTTGTTTTAGTGAAATAAGTTATGTTTCAGAGCTAATGTAAGTTATTTGGATGTACGAAGTACCTTATTCCATGATTTTAGGCTTTGGTAATAATAATTTTGCAAGTTAGAAGATCTGGTATACAAGACTTGAACAGTGTGGTATGGTCATCTTGATCGTTGTGTGGAATTGATGAAGTAATTTTGGTGATTTTTTTTCTGATGAACTATGTTTACTTTTGGGAAGCATATGGACAATTTTTTTAGTCCACATGTGCATTGGATTTCGGATTGAGCTGACTTGTATGCATAGTTCTTTATTTATATAGTGTTCTTGAAGTCGACATGTAAATGACCTAATTTCATGTTGCGAATATATAATCTTGACCGATGGATATGATCATTTTGGGCATGAATGGAGGTGTGAAAAGTGTTTTCATTGAGTGTACGTAGTTTCACATTGACAAGTAAAGGATTTGTGCTCCAAAATATCACAAAATGGTGAAATAAAGAAATATAAGGGAACAGTGTGAGATTAAGTGTTTTGTGCTTAACCAAAACTGTACTTTTGGCATTTCTTGATGCTATTTTTTAGTTCAAACATTCTAATTATCTTTGGTAAAAAATATTGTAAGATAGTGAGTCTTCCTAGAATTGTAGCCCTTGATATTTTGAGCAATGAGCTCTAGGCAGTGTGCCTAAATGCATGTGCATTTCGAATGCAATATTTCTATACTTTTGTAGAGTAAATTTATATTGTGGGTCTCATACCCACTATTTTTTTTCCCTTGATCAGGTTTTTCATGTATAAAATATTGGTGTTACGGTGTTGTTGTTGATTACTCTGTGTTTCTGCATCTTTCTTTTTTTCATTTGTATTAAGTGGTTGAAAGAACAAGTTACTAATAAAGTGAAAAATTGCTAAACACTGATTCACCCCCCCTCTCAATGTTCCTTGATTCCAACAGGGATGATTGATAGAGAGGGTCACGTGAAAGCCATAGGAAAGTCCAAAGATGAATCAGAATCCTCTAGGAAGTTTATGAGATGAAAATTTTTAGCATCTTTCCACCAAGTGGGAGAAGAGTGAATCCAATAACAATGAGTATAGGTAGAGGCAAAGTGCCTAATTGCAAATCAACAACTAGACCTAAGTGGAGTCCCTTCATAGTCTAGGATTTGTCTCCACTATAACTTACCAATCTTTAGAGAAATATCAATAGGGAGTGGTTTCAATTGGTTCAAATCGACCAAAATTCTTGTAAAGGAGGTATGGGAGAAGAGGTTGGTATTAGAGTATACTTTTATGGAATATTCAAGTTTGTTGCCAATGGATTCATAAGTGATAGTTCACCAGAAGTGGCGAGGAAGGTGGAAGATCTTCACCCAAGTAGGGGAAAAATCAGTAGAATCCACAAAGTGATTAAAAGAGGGCATCCAAGGATAGAGAGATGGAGCATGAGAATCCAATTTCCACAAATCCATCAATAAAACATCATCCATATCATCCATATTGTCAAATAAAATCCTACAAAATCCACAAGGATAAGCATTCCACTATTGAGTAATGTAAGAGTGTAGTACCAAGAGACAATGCCATAGATGATTGAATCTCCTTATTAATGCTAGGTTTTTAAAATATGAAATCCAAAGGGTAATGACATGTTGAAAAATTTGGATTTTAAAATTTAAAATGAGCCTTTTTCTAATTTTCAATATAAAGTGTTAGATAATATAACATATTTGTTCAGTCTTTGATTTTTCAAGTTTATCAAGCATACAAAGCTTGATTTAGAATCTGACCAAGAGTGTGAATCCCTTTTTTCCAAAGAATTTAATGTTAGATAATATAAGATATTTATTTAATCTCTAATTTTTCAAGTTTGTCTATTTTACAAAACCTAATTTAGATTGTGACCAAGAGTGCGAATCCACTTTTTTAAAAGAATTTATGGCCTAATAAAAACCCATCTAACATGCCATAATGAGTTGAAATTAAAAATAACTTGATGATCTTAAATGTTAAGAACAAATAAAAACCTCCAAAAACTCACCTAGAGACTTGTCCTCTTAGATTCATTTTTTATATATCTAATGAACATAAATAGCTATATCAAAATTCATTTATAAAGATAGAGATATATAAAATGATTAGTTTCCTTTGTTTTTTTTATAAGAATTTGCACATCAAAATATGAAGGGTTTAAACATAAATCCACACTACTTTTCATTTACCTACAATTTTTAATGAAAATCACTATAATAATTTAGGCAATATTTTAAGTTTTATCATTTGTTTACCTTGAAGATATTTTTGTACTTAAAATATTGTTTCTCAATTCAACTATGAAAGATACTTTTGTATGTCAATTATAATTTTTTTTGTAGCAATTTGTATACTTTTTTTCTTTCAACTCTTTGGACACTTCTTGAGAAATGTACCTCTTTTGTCACTTAAAGGAAATATTTTATCCAAGTAGTTTAGACAAGATAAAGATTGGAGAGGCCTATACCATTACATAATTGTAGAAGAAAATAAAGCTAGGGTTCTCATGAGGAGTGAGAGCACACAATCGAGAAATCCAGCTATCAAGAAGGAAGAAAAAAACTTGCTAACCACAAAAAAAAACTAGACTAAGAACTAAAGAAATTAATGGACAGACAAAGAGAAAAAGGAACCCAAACCACCCACTGAAGGCATAAAATGGTGGTCTACTTGGTGGGGTTTTTATCACTTTCCACTCCTATCTCATTAGTTTCACTTTCTCTAAGAAAGACAACTTCTTAGTATAACACTCTCTAGAAGACAAAGCAGAGAACTCCTGTGTAGCCTTGACCCTTGAAATAGTCTAATCTATCATGAAGGTTGAAGATAATTCAATGTGACTTCTCTTCTTTTAATCTCTTCTATTAAATTGCTTCTGTAACACCTAGAGAGAGATTGAATTCTTCCTAACCATTAACTCATTGAGAGTCATCATATCCTCTAGCTTCCTTTTAAGGGTCAATTGGTTTTCCTATATATCCTCAATGAATTTGGCCATCTCATGTCTATCCTCCTTCCAATCAAATTTCACAATGAGCTCCTTGATTTCAACTTCCATAGCTTCCCACATTTCTAACTTGTTTGCCAAATCCCTAGCTACCTCCTAGACTCTTTCTTCCTTTTCAACCATCCCCAAACTTGATGCTCTAGTGTCCACTTCAATAAGGGCCTCCAACTGATTAATCTTATTTTTAGCGACATTAAGTTGAGAAAGGAGCCGACAAATAATGGCTTCTTTTTTTGTACCCATCAAAAAGATCTTTCACCTTCTTAGTAAGCATGGGTAAATATTATTTCTATGCATAGTTGACACTGGGGTGGGAAGCCCAATGAGGGTGTAGAATGGGATATATAATTATCTTTACAATAAAGTAAGGTTCATTCAATAACTCAACAATTAGGTTGGCATTAGAGGGAGGGCTACAAGGGTCTATGGAAGGCGCACAAGTAGGGAACTTGAGGCTAGGTGGAAATCATACAATCTTAATATAAGGTCTTGATAAAGGGGAAGAACACTTTTTTCTTTAGCAATAGATACTAAGTGAGAAGTGGATAAGAAAATATAGAAGGAAAATTTATCCTCACTCCATAACTAAGGTGGTTGAACATTAGAAAAATCTCATACTAAAATTGTTTAAACCACTTGCCTAGAGTAATGTACTTCATGAGGAGCAAGGTAGCCTCTGTTGAACCCACTATGGAGGGGAGAAACCTTCCCTCCTAGCTTGAAGAATCTTCAAATATCTGTTGGCAAGAGAAACTGCATGTATGATTCGGATGTTGTCATTGATGGCAACTCTTATCACTTATGGAATTTGCACTTCATGTTTTGATCATTCCAGTCATGGTCCCAACTAAGACCATCTCAAAGCATATTGACATATCGCCACCCGATGGAAGTGTAGCTCACTAGTCACCAATCTTTGTTCCACCAGATCTCCTATCCCTGATAGTGGGCCCCTCACAAGTCTCTTATTGATCGATCACACTTTGTCAAAAAGGTGACTTCGGCTACCAAAAAACTCAAGTTTGACTGATAACACTTTTGTACGATATTGAGTGAAGATTGATTAAGTATTGGTGAGGTTCAGTGAGAAAAATAGTGTATTTGGTAGAGTATATAGTTTGATGGTTGGGGGATCATTTGTGCTAAGTATTTTGAGTTGTGGATATCAAATAAGCATTATGGTCATGTAATATGTCTTATTCTAGTTTTGTGGCCTTCGGTGATGAGTTTTGTGTTGGTTCTAAGATCCGGTAGTCATTTTTTGGTAAGAATAGTGGTTACTAGTAGTAATGTGTAGAAATTCGTTATGCAGATCTTGTAGATTGATTTTGGTGATTATTTGTGTGTTTGAGGTTGATGAGGTGACATATGGGAAGCATGTGGACAAATTGATTTGGTCCACATGATTGGTTTTGATCTAATTGAGCTGACTTTTGTACACGTTTCATCTTTTATGATGTGTTCCTGAAGCCGACACGATAAAGTTCTAAATTAGTGATGTGGATATATAAGGCAAGTTTATTTGATTATTTTTTATATCGGTGGTTGTGTACGAATTATGTATGAGCAATTATGCATAGTTTCACATGTGAAAGGTGAATATTTGTGCTCAGGTATGTTGCAAAATATCAAAACAAAGCAGTGTTTGAGAGAAAAGTAAGAATATGTGTTTTGTGCTTAACCAGGATTGTAGTATATGCTGCATATGAGATGTTGAGGGAAAATAAGAAATATGATCTTTGTGGGTTGCTCCAGAGTGAGCTCATCAAGAATTTGAAGAAATTAAAAGAAAACAACAAGCATTCCTTTAAGTATGGCACTCTACTCCTATGCATATTCTTGTACTTCAAGAATGAGATTGCGGGAGTTGGGCTGGTAGAGTGGGCATTTGATAGGCTTGTAGGAGAGTAGATTCGGGAGTACCTTTATTGCTCTGGTGATTCCAAAGCCCGAAATTCAAATCTACAGGATATTTCAAGAACTTTTCATAGAAGATGCATGAAAGGGAGAAAATCCCTAAGATCATTGTGGAGAAATACGTAGATGTTATCTGCTTCATGGTTTACACCGACCAATGCTTGATGGAAGTAGTGGATCCCTAGATGGTATGGATTATGCCATTGGTCTATGAGGTTGATGAATAAATTTTAGAACTATATCCTCAACTCTTGTTGAATTAGCCAGTGGACCCTAATGAAGAGAGGTTTGGAACCTATAAGGAGAAAAGCCTAAAATTACATCAGCAGTTTTAAAAACTGGTCATTCAGAAGAAGGTCCATAAAGATATTAAATCTCTGGCTGAGAGCATGGGGATTACAAAAGAAGTTGTCTGGAAAGCTAGAGAGAAGAATATTCTCTTTGAGGAACAAAAAGTAAAGGTGAAGAAGGAACTGGGAGAAGCTCCTAAGCCAAAGCTCAGACAAACTAGAAGTGTTGCTCACACCTTTGGTCCTGCTAGCAAGTCTAAATCTTCAATCAAGCCATCTGGTGGTGTGCAGAAGAGAAAATTATTAATATTTATGGTTCTTGATGAATAAGAGACTGAATCAGATGAGGTAGTGAAGGAGATAAAGACCAAAGTTGCTAAGGCCTCAAAAATCACAAAGGAGAAACCATCCGAAAGAGCAATGCCAAGTAAGAAACCAAAATCCAAACTAGAAAAGGCACTAAAACAAGGTAAATACACTATGGCACCTCTTGTATAATTAGATTAGATTATCAATGCAATTTTTAAGGATGGGAATTTGAAACCACTATGCAAGTGGTATGAAAATTTTGATGAAAATAGTAAGAGTATTTTAGAGGAAGCAACTATAGAATACATGAATGTATATAGTAAGGCTGTGATTGAATTAATGACTCTAATTCCTAAGAGTTTATACAAATTTTTGGACATGAGAAGAGAAACTGCTAAAGCAAAAGAAGAAAAATTGAGAGAGTGTGTATTGGTTAATTTATGTTTGGTGATATCAAGGGCATAAATTCATAGAATCCTTGAGTTGGCTAAGGATATGTTTTGAAGCAAGACTAGTGTAAACAAAATTATGTTTGAAAAACTAATGAGGTAGTAAAGGAAATAGAGAAAATTTTGACAAAAGTTTTTCTAGAAAATCAATATGAAGTTAATCCAACAAAGGAACAAGATGACACCAATCCGAAAGTGCAAACACATTATGATACCTCTATCCTGTAAGTACACGTTGATGTTCCAAATGTGCAGACAATTGAGATGGAAGAGGATAGGGTTGAGGAAGCAGTAGATATGCATAAAATAGAGGATGTAGGAAGAGCGGAAGTAGATAAGTTTGAGAATCCTCTGGTTAATGAAGATAACCCTCTGGTACCCGACCAAAAAGCACATATAGAGAAGAATGTTGACTTGAAAAATGTGGAGGTTAAAGTTGAAGTAGAATCCAAATCAAGAGACACTGCAGAGGAAGTGAAGGAAAAAGAGATAATTGATGACCCTGAATTCATTCAAGGACCAATCAATCTTGCCATCTTGTCTCCCATCCAAAAGCTTCAACCAAAGGTCAATGAGGATCTTTTAAAATTTCACTTCAAGAATATTTTGTTGTTAACCATGACATTCGGTATTTTGGAGAAGCTCATGCCATCATTTAAAAAAGATTCATTAGACACCCCATCCAGGCATTTAAAGAAGTTGATAAATTTTATTGATTCCTATTTTAAATTATTTGAGAATTCTATCGAGGAGAACACTCAAAATGAGTTTGTTGCAAGGTGTACACCCTTGGTCTCATTGTGTTGTGCAGTGCAATGCTCAGGCTTTTTGACATGGCTTAACCACCTCCTATGGATTCTATAAGTCTACTAGCTGTATCGGGCATTAACAAGTCGATCTTTTGGTACAACGACAACCGTACTTGTAACAAGTGATATCAGAGCTTGGTCATAGGGAATTGTTGCAAGGTTTGTGTCCTTGGTCTCCTTGAGTTATACACCACAATGCTCGGGTTTGTCACATGGCTTAACTACCTCTTGTGGATTCTATAGTTCTAGTGGTTGTATCAGGCATTAATAGGGTGATCTTTTGGTGCAATGACAATCATACTTGTAACATATTTTAATACAAAAAGGCTCCACACTTTGAAGAAAATGATCGCAGTATGCAATGACCATAGGTGGAAACTTGTATAAATCATGCCTATCTATGAGCAAGTTCATTGCAGATATTGAGAAGAAGTCTCAGGAACATAAGGATTAGCTAGCTAGCATATCTAAATCCATTGATCATCTAAAAATGTGATTGAGCAGGCATGAAAATTAGGTAATTTCATTTCTTGAGAAGGTCTGAAGTCTGAGCTATGATCAAGAAAGGTTAATTGGCAGAGTTGGAGAACATAGGAGCCATATTTCTCCTAGGTTGGATATAATTCTTAGTGGCTTGTAGGATGCTCAAAACGCTTTGAGTGCTAGTGAACCAGAAGATCTTAAGACAAAAAAAGCATAATCTTATCTTTTTAGCGTCTTATAATAGTTTTTGAGAATCTGCAAAAGGGTTGGGATAGCCACTTAGACTCTCTGAAGAATCTTTGTGCAGATATTTTCAAGTTTTTGTAAATTGTTTGTGTGTACATATGTGTATAACATCTTTGGCTTTAAATTTTTGGGTTCCTGTATCCTAATTTTGCCATTGATGTCAAAGGGGAAGTGTATAGGAGTGAAAATATTGATCTTAGTGGGATTTATTTGATTCTTTGATTATTTGGGATCCAATGATTAGATTATTGATTGCAAAGTTTACAATACTTTGGTTTTGGTTTGACACTTAGTCATTTTTCACTAAGTGTTTCCATCAATGCTAAAGGGGGAGAGTGTTGGCAAGTGACACTGCAAGTATTATTTAGATGTTGTCATTGATGACAACTCATATCATTTATGCCATCCAAACTTTATGTTTTGATCATTCCAGTTGTGGTCCCCACCAAGACCATCTCAAAGCATATCGACATATCACCACCCGATGGAAGTGTAGCTCACTAGTCACCAAGTTTTATTTCACTCGATCTCCAATCCCCAATAGTGGGCCCCTCACAAGTCTCTTATCAGCCAATCACACTTTGTTAGAAAGGAGACTTTGACTACCGAAAAATCAATTTCGACCATTAAAAATTTTGCATGATACTAGGTGAAGATTGATTAAGTACTGGTGAGGTTTGGTGAGAAGAACAATGTATCTGGTATAGTGTATAGTTTAATGGTTGACAAATCATTTGTATTGTGTATTTAGAGTTGCAAATCTTGAAGAAGCATTGTGGTCATGTAATATGTCTTATTCCAGGTTTGTGGCCTCCGGTGATGAATTTTGTGGTGGTTGGAAGATCTGGTAGTCATTTTGTTTTTTAAGAAGAATGGTTATCAGTAGTAATGTGTGCAAATTTGTTATGCAGATCTTGCAGATTGATTTTGGTGATTGTTTGTGTGTTCGACGTTGATGAAATGACATATGGGAAGCATGTGGAATTTTTTTTTTGGTTTGCATGATTGGTTGTGATCAGATTGAGCCGACTTGTGTACATGTTTGATCTTTTGTGACCTATTCTTGAAGACAACATGATAAAGTTCTAAACTGGTGATGCAAACATATAAGGCAGGTTTATTTGATCATTTTTTATATCGGTGGTCGTGTATCAAGTATGTATGAGTTATTATGCGTAGTTTCATGTATGCAAGGTGAAGATTTGTGCTCGGCTATGTTGCCAAATATCAAAATAGAGCAGTGTTGCAGAGCAGAGTAAGAATATGTGTTTTGTGCTTAACGGGAACTATACTCAAGAATTTGTTGAAGTTATTTCATAGTTCAAATGTCATTGTAATCTCTAATAAACATTCGTAAGCTAGTGAGCCTTTCGGGGTTGCAGGTCTTTCTTGTAATTGAGCAGTAAGCTCTAGGCAATGTGCCTGAATGCATGTGTTTTTCCCTTATATAATATTTTTATACTTATAATAGAGTATATTAATATTGTGGGTTAGAATCCCACCATTGTTTTTCCCTTAACCAGGTTTCCACATAAAATTCTTGGTTTTATAGTGTTGCTAATCTTTTCTTTGTGTTTCTGCACCTTACTTCTTTTCATATGCATTAAGTTGTTTAATGACCAGGTTAACAAAGTTAAAAAATTATAGAACACTGATTCAACACCCATTCCTAGTGTTCCTTGATTCCAACAATATCAACCTTGTAGTTCCCTTTAGGTTTCTTACAGAACATCACACTTTCCACAATGAGACTAGTCACAACCATAATGGAATCCACAGAAACAATGAAAATCACACCACCAATTATGAATTCACCCTCATGCCATCATTGTGCAAATTCTTCCAAGAGGGTAGGGTTAAAACCCTTCATTCCCTCAATGTGAGATGCTACATTACCTCTCAAAAACTTATTTCAAGAGCTTCATTTTTCTTTATTTTTTCATAATTGTTTATTTAATTAATTTATGAAATCATTTTAACAATGAGTTTTATCTTTTTCTTAAAAAAAAGAAGACTTATTAAAAATATTTAACAAAATGTATGTGAAGAAGTAAAGTATGAGTAATGCATCTAAATAATGTCTAGCATAGTTGATACAAATTGGACCTTTTCTAAAATTAAAAGTGTATGTGTAGGATTATGGTGGGCCAAACAAGCCCTTAAGCAACAATGAAAATTAAAAAATAGAGTAAGGCAACTTGATGTAAAAATTTGAATAAGTTACCAAAATTATTTTAAAAATATGTAAGAATAGAATTTGTAGAAAATTGAATGTAGTTTCTATGCTACTATTTGTTTTCAGAAAAAATTAAAATCTATTTGACAAAAAAATGAAATTTCAATGCAGTAGTACTAAGATTTTAGGAAAAGGATAATAAGTAGGTGTCTGTTTGACCACCCTGACCACAATCAAATAAAAATATTTTTTTATAAGATTTAAAATATAAGTAGAACACTCAATTCCAAATGTGACACATTTTTTTGTTTTTATTTTTGAAATAAATAATTAACTATCACTTTTTTAGTAAAACTTTTTAAAAATAAAAAAACTTATAGTTTGACCATCATAACTTGGTCAAAAATTTATGAAATTCATTTTTTTAATCCTATAGTATACGAAGAATAGAATCTGACGCATTTTTCTAATTAAAAAAATGTGACACCAGTTGCAATTTATAGATATTTTTCAATTAGCCTATCAATCAGGATTTTAGTAAGAATATTGCCACTTTTTGGCCCCTCATGATCGTGCACATATCGTAACCCAATTAACTAATGTAGGAGGATGTAAAATATAGAAAAATATTAGCAATTAAAATTCTAAGCAAATAATGAAAAAAGACCATTTCACAAAAAAAATAACATTTTGAAAATTGAGTTCTCTATTTTACAAAAAAAATAATTGTGGGGTTAGTTTTTATTGATTATTTTTCTTTGCATGAATTTAGTAGCATTGTTTTTTGTTTTAATAGGTTTATTTTTTGTTTTGGATAAGTTTTATTGATTAAATGCTTTATTTACTTTATTTATTTATAATTTATATTGATTGCCTATGAATTTATTGTGAATTTTACATATTTTCTTTTCTTTCAAGTACAATGATAGATCAGAGTACAAATTAATAACACAAATAAACCAATGAAGAGAAATTTGGATTTACAAGTTGGGAAAGAGTGTCGGCAATTAGATATAGTCGATATTAATATGAAAAAAACTATATTAATATACTATATATGTAATCCCCTTTGGTTTATGTCAATGAATGATTAGATTTGACATTTACTCTAGTACTTATACATTGGCTAATTGTATTAGAAAAATAAAATTTATCAACACATTCAAATGACAAGTTTGTCTATGTTGTAGGATGATTAGATTTGACGAGTACTCTAGTAGTACATTGCACAATCTATTTAAAAATTAATGTCGATTAATATGTATAGGTTGAAATGTTTGACAAGCATAAATAAATCTTAAATTGTAATATGTATTCATATTTGTACAATGAGATTTAATTTTTATATATTTTATTTTCAAATGTGTTATGTAATGGATACATTCTTCTACACATACTCTTTAGTATCTATGAATTTGTTTTTAAAATTAATACAATTTTGCAGATAATTATATCATATTAATGAGATAAAAATATATTATATAATATTGCTGATATTTTTATTAATATGTAAAATATGTGTAATCACATTTACTATACTATCAATTGAAACTAGCCCTATTGGCATCTCTTCTCTAATAAAATATGAAACAACCATGCATAATTTATATCAACCTCTAAACTAAAATATAAAATGTTTACAAATTTTATATGAAAAACAATATACCGATTTAGAAATGCTAGGTGGTAAATTCTTTGTAAACACTTTTATTTTATTTTAAAATCCTAGAAATGAAATTAACTTACAAATAATAAAGTGTTTCCTTTTTCTTTTGTCTCGAATCATTGCATAAGTAAAAACAATTACACTGAGGAAGCACGGTCGAAAGAGTACCAGCAAGACAACAAAGCTTATCCTTGAGAATGACATACACATATTCCAAATTAACTTTGCATGCCAAGGGAATTGTTTTTAAATGTGAACATATCTTTTATTTTAAGAGAATGTATTATAAATAATATATATATTTTATTAAAGTTTGATGTAATTTATAATACTTTATGCTGTATTTTTCTATCTTCTCGTGTGTAGACTATTTGAATTTTGTTAACATTACATTATTTTCTAACATTTTAGAATTATTATGCTAAAGTTGAATGAAAATGCAACTACAAGATGAAAGGATAAGGACATTCAGATTTATGCCCAAAAGGTTCTAGGTTGCTTTGTATTCATTAGATTCTATAACTAGTTTATACCTTTTTCTTTTGTATGCTTACTACTTCTCATTTTCTAATCATTGTAATATAGGTTTAAGGTTGATTAATTTTTAAATTATAAGTGGAAATATTATCCAAAATTCTACAATTTGGGTGAAAGCAGAGAGAAGAGATTATAGAAAGGAAGATGTGTTTTATTATTAGGTAGATATCAACATGTGGGAATGATGCTTGTAGGTTGAGGTAGAAATACAACTAGAATCATTCAGATTTGATATATGAGGATAGTGTGCAAGAAGAGGCATCTTCTTCCTCTCTTATTAATGTGATGACTACGGATGAAGAGTTTTGTGGTATCCCTACAATCAATAACCCAAAATTTGAAGTGATAAAGGTTTCAACAATAGATAATAGAAAAATGACAAATATAAAATAATTTTATTTAATTTCTACAATACAACCATTTATTATTAGATCCAATAGACATCAAAAATATGATTTTGCTCTATAGGACCCTTTTAATTATAGACCATCTTATAACTATGTCAAGCCCTACTAAACCTATAGATCTTATAACTATGACAAGGCTTACTAGACCAAAGAATTGGAAAATTTAGATAATGGTGGTTCATTCAATCACCTAAGAGAGCTGTACAGTTGGGCTCAACTGATTTCGTGCAACATGGTAAGAAAATAATGCAATAGGAAATGATTTTTTTTCCCCTTTATTATAAAGATGTTTCCCACAAAACATAAAGCAAACAATGACAATAGTGCTCATGAAAGAGTACTATAGTGGGCACAAGCTTTCTCCCTCTATAACGCCTGCCGGTTGCTGTTCTAGGTATGGGAAATGTCAGGTTCATGGCGATCAGATCAGAAGTGGTAAAATCACCCGAAAAGACAAAATTCTTGCTGGGACGCACCCAGAAAATTGAGAATTCATCATTCAAATTCCACTTTATCATCCCTTGACACTTGTTATACGGAATCTCTGCATTATATATTACAATTAACTTTGGTGCTCCGTTAATTCTAATATGTACAAACCTTGGTTTTCAACAAACGAATTATAACTTCGAACCACAACAAAATGTTGTGCAGGTGTTGTCGAAAGTCTTTGCCAGTCATTCAATGAATTTCCCCATCTTTTTGGAAAGCAAGCGACAAGTCATGTTTGATGGCCAGTATGTTTTTGTGCCCACTAGATAGATGTTTGGTTGGAGAATACGTGTTTATATTTATTTTTTATTCTTTATTCCTTCTGCCTCTTTCCTGGAGGGCCATTAGGGACATTAATATTGGAAAATTATGGAGTATCATTCGTGCCCACTCAAGGAAATATTGACAAGGTCGATGCCATGTGTAAATGTGCTACTTAAAATTTATCAGTTATTTCTCATTTGTAAGAACAGTGGAAAGTACCATTTAGTTAGTTCACTTCGTAGATCGATAGGCGTTCCATCTGAGAAACCATGAACTCCCGTAAACCATCGAACATAATTGGGGGTCAGGAATTCGTTATAGACGTTCTTTGAAGTTTTTTTTTTTTAATCCTTCGCCCCAGTCCCACTCACCATCACAGGTATATGCAGCGTGAGATGTTTTTGTTTACTCTGTGTAAAGTAGAGAAATTTGCAAGGGTTTTGAAGACATGGCTCTGTGGACCAGCGCAGCGGAGGTCCGTGGTTCGATTCCCGCTAGTTAGAGAAAAATATTGGCGAAAGATTTATTATACAGAACTTGAGTCATGCAAATGGGTGCAAACTTTATGTACACTTCCGTAGATACATACGGAGCTAGCTGGTGAAGGAATAAGACGGCCTACATAACTCTTGTATCTCTCTCGAGGTTTTGATATAATTCGCGGCTCGTCTTCCTCTTTTAGGTATGAAAAATCTCAGGAAAATATATATATATGGTTTTAGCACCTTATCCGTTAAATTATTTTACGTTGAATATTTGTTTGTTCAGTTTTTTATTTATAGATTTCATTGTAATTCTCTCTGTTTTTGATGGATCTATATATCTCCCCTTCCCCTAAGTTCTGCTCAGCCATAGCCTTGCTTCAAATTTGATTAGTGTTATGATGCACATGCCAAATTTATACTTCTACATACAAAATTCAAAAGCTAAAGAAAGTACAGTAAAATCTGGGTTGCCATCATGGTGAAGGTGCATGTACTCAGTATACATTTGATTGCAAAGGGGATTATGGTATTTGCCTAAATTATATATAAAATAAATGGGAAAAGAATTCCATTCTGGGGATCTCAAGAGGAGGGTATCATACATTTTTGGGTGACAATACTTTAGCTTTAATTGTTTATCTTTTATGTTTCAAATTGTTACACTTTTATCTTAAAATAGCCTCAGAAAACAAATGATTGGCACACGATGTTCATAGACCAGGTATAACAGTTTTTAGGAGTATTTTTTTAAAGTTTACTTTTTTGATAGTTAACTATTAAGAGGCAGCACCCAATAAAGTAAAAGTAAGGTTTATAAATCGAAAACTAAAGGGTTTGAAGTATTTTCTATAATTTTATGTATTGAATTCCAATTAACATCTATAGACAAATATTTCCTCTTAAAATGGAAGTTTTGACAATGACGAAATTTAGATCCCATCTCCAATATGTTTCTAGCAATTGCATTGGATCTGGGTTTTAACAAGGACAAAGCAAGAATTTTCTATGTTAGGCTCTTAAAAAAGTAATTTCTGAGTGGAATTGATGACATTTTGTTGAATGTAGACAAGTTTAAACGAATTCTTATCTCCAAGGATTTTTACAAGTTGCATAAGGATGTCCTGAAATTTCCCCTCATTCTTTTGGATGATGAAGAGGAATACTAAGACAACAAGCATGTGGTCATTAGGGGGTTGAAATTCTTGGTCAATTGGACAAAGATGTAGACTAATATTGACCCAAAATGGATAAAAAATTATGTCCGACTAGAGGGGATGGAATGGAGATTTGAGGTCGAGGGGATTGCTCCAGGGGATGCCGTTGATGCTGATTAGGGAAAGGTTTCTAGTTTGGCTAGTGATTGCAGTTTTTTGATGCATAATTCCTTTTATGTTTGGTTGGATTTTGGGTTGATATTGTTAGAATTGGTCTAGGTAGTATATTGATCCATTTTTTCTAGTATGGATCTTTCTGGTTGGGTATGCTTAGATCGTTTTCATGTTTATGTCATCTATTTGGACTCTATTAAACCTTTAATCTTTTAATATAAATGGGTATTGGCCATTCTAGCTATTTAATTATCAAAACAATAAATTCTTCCCATCTATCAATTTTAGGTCAAATTAGTACTTATCTACAAATAAAACTAATTATTAGGCCATGCCTTCAAATATCTAGAAACAATTTTGTTTAGATATTGTATGTTGAATTTATGGAAGTCTTGTGAAGATG
Organism: Cryptomeria japonica; assembly: GCF_030272615.1. Classification (NCBI taxonomy): domain Eukaryota; kingdom Viridiplantae; phylum Streptophyta; class Pinopsida; order Cupressales; family Cupressaceae; genus Cryptomeria; species Cryptomeria japonica. The sequence goes on along the minus strand of NC_081405.1, from coordinate 600,179,008 downwards.
GTTCTTTCAATTTTGATTCAACATTAATTTTTTTTTTGTTTAATAAAATCACCTTTCATCTTTGACACAAACCTTTCGAATTGTTGCAAAGTAATGAATTAATGTAATTTTTTGAAAGAGATGGAGAGGGTGTCATTGATAGTCTTACATCTTCGGCATCAAGTCTCTAGTACCTTACCTGATATAATCTAGTATGCTTAGATGAGTAGCAATATATAAACCAAATATATCTTGTACACTAGCAGAACCATCCTATGCCTATTCATTATTAGTAAAATCATCTTACACATATTTACCAATAGTTTAATTCTTCTACTGTATCTATTTATAAATAGTAGAAAATCATATTGGAGTTGTATTTCAATTGTAACATTTATTTTTTGAAATTATTTTGTACTCTTTTTAAGTTGAAATTTTCTTATTAGATTTATGTTATTCGTAATTGTTATTGGTTTTTTAGCCAAATACTAGTTCTTTTGAATCTTGTCTTGATGTTATCCAAAGTGAGGGCTTTTTTGAGGAACTATTTTAGATTTATGAATTCTAATTGATGATGTTTTCCCATCCACTCTATAATTCTCATTTTTAAAGTATATCTTGAAAGGAGAAAATAAATTTATATGAGACTGCATCACTTGTGTGAAATAGCAATATAAAGAGATCAATTTAAAAAAAAATATATCTTTAATTGTAGGAACTTCTATATGGCTACAATGGTTATCAAATGTATTATGTTAGTTGAAACTCTACTAGATATAGATGTTGTAACTTTGAGATACAACTATTTGAAGAATAATTCCTTAGTCATCCATGAATGAACTCAGGCTACCACAATAGCATCTATCTTGCAACTTATAATATGATTTTTCAATTTTAGTTGACCTTTGAAAGGTTACAATCTAGGAATTCTTTGGTCTACATCACTAATACAAGTCAATACAATGATCCATTCTCTACAATTTTAATATTATATATGGTACACTTTTCGAACCCTATTTTTATGTTATTAAAAGAATACTAGTTACATCATAGTTTTAAATCTAGTGTAGCACATTTTGGTTTTCTTATTATATTTTTAAGTAAATTTTTCGTAAAATGTACCTACTATAGATGGTATGGGCATGTTATCTTCTCTTTTCCTTTGCCAAAGTAAGTTGTCTTTCTTTAAATCCAATCCACCATGTCATTCTAAGAATCATATCCTTAGAGGGATTTCACATAGTCATACAAATGGGAGCAACATGAATTTTCAATCGTATGATTTAAACACCAAATCCTAGCTTTTAGATGTTTTAACATCATTATAGAATCCCCATTTTTTAATCATTAGATAATATGGTGGGTGCATCCCCCTTTATTGTAGCTATAAGACATTGTAATCAATATGATATGGTTCTCGTAGGAACACCTTACTTCTTTTGAAATGAGTCATGTAGACTACCCATTATTCTCAAGATCTTTTATTGCATGATTTATCCATATTTTGTTAAGATAAACTTTCCTAGATCTAGTAGAATCTTGAATCACCTGTACATCTAGTATTTCAATTAAATATGTATTAATACCCTCATTTTTAATATTATAATGAAGCATAACCCGTCCTTTTATCTTTAGCAAAGGCCTTATTCTCTGAACTCAGTTCTTCCTAGATTTTTTAATGGTGAAATATATACAATCAACCTAGATTTTTTATAATAAAATAGATAATATACACACAATAATGTGTTGTGTGAAAGCTGAATTATAAGCATGAAATGAAGTTTAATATGAATAAGGAGATAAAATAACTATTTTTTATTTCTATAGAAAATAAACAAGTAGTAATAATAAATTAGTGTTGATGAGAAGTGTTATTATAACACCTTACTGATCATAGGTTTGTTAACAATTTTAGATTAATACCTTTTGGAAATTTTGTTATATCACCTAAATAATTAGAAATTTAATAAATATTTTATATTTTGATAATGCATGTCATAATTACAAACCAAACATGTCTTGGATTTGTCAAATATTTCAACTATTGTGGCTAGTTCAATGATTTCTCTTACTTTCATAGATGGTTTTCTTTTGGTACAAACCTACTAGTTAAACCATATATGGGAAATGCTGAAGTGGTGTGGTTGAAAATGAAAAATTTAGCTTTTTTTTTTTATTAAAGTATACTCAGCCTAAGGATTAGGTTATTCCTCATAATAAAATAGATAGAAAATATTAATTTTAAAATGTATTTTCCAAATTTAAAAGGGTTAAGCTATGATTTTTATTAAAGTTGGGAAGGGTTATGCCATGCTTTTATTTTTAAATATAAAATGTTAAATAATATGATATATTTGTTTAATCACTAATTTTTCAAGTTTTTCAATATTACACAACCTAATTAAGATTATGATTAAGAATGTGAATCTGTGCAATAAAACCCCATTTAACATGCCATAAAACCTTAAAATAAAATATAATTTGATGAGCTCAAATGTTAAGCACAAATAGAAATCTCCAACAAAATCACCCAGGCACTTGCCCTTTTATATGTTTCATTATATATATAATTAAAATAAATACTCATATTAAGATGAATGTAGAAAGAGAGACATATATCTGTAGACGTATAAATCTGACCACCTTCGTAAATAAATATTTAATATTTATTTTAACCCCATCCCCTATTAATTAAATTCTATTTAATTAATTTCTTCACGCATATAGATCAAATATTACTCGTTCTTGGAGTTGTCATTCCTAAGTCACTTGCTCAATGATCTGAGAGCAAAACATTGGCTTTAGGGATCCTGTGAGATAGAGAACAATGGGACACCCCTTGGGAAGTTGAACTAATTCAATTTGTTCATATACTTGCACCAAGAGTCTCATTGGTGTGTGGGTCCTTCAAATTTGATTTATTCATTTTGGTCACCACATTTTACCACATACATCAGTTAAAATAGATTGATATAATTGATAAGATTGATATCAAGTCTTATACAGGATGTATCTTTCCTGAAACCAAACATTTTGATCATGTCTTATACAGGATATATCATTCCTGAAACCAGACATTTTGATCATCTTTGTCTTATACAAGAGGGTTTCATTCTTGAAACTTGACTTGATCTCAATCTTATCAATTTTATCAATCCAATCAATCTGATCAATCTTATCAATCCAATCAAACTCATGCATGTCATCAGTCTATCCACTCTTCTATCTTTCAAATAAAATTCTTCTTCTTTCGAGAGATCATTCATGTCTTTAGTGCACAAACGATCTCCCGAGGGGGCATTATCATATCAAATCTCAAAATCAATTTCATATCAGTGTCATATCGAAACCAGTGTCATATCAACTTTTTATATCGAATCAATTCTTCATATCTGGGGCATCATATTGACAATTTTGACGACAACATTCCATATGGAAATTAGTTTTCACATTTGGGGCATCATATCGACATTTTGAGACACAACATCATATCAATCAAACTTTGGCAGCATACCTGACAATTTTCTTTGAATCAACATGTGCACACATGTCACTTCAAAGAGGAGTAAAATGTAGACGTATAAATCTGACCACCTTCGTAAATAAATATTAAATATTTATTTTAACCCCATCCCCCTATCAATTAAATTTTATTTAATTAATTTCTTTATTTTCATCTATTTGATTAAATAAATTACTCATTTTATTTAATTAAATTCACCTAAACCTTTTCTAACCTTTAATTAAATAAATCACTTTATTTAATTAATTTCCCTTTCTCCTTTTTTATTTAAATTTATATTTAATTAAATTGATCCTTGCAAATAAATAAATCTAATTTATTTATTAAATCCCCCCACTTGTATTTATGCAAGTTGCATCTATTTTGGTTGAAATAAAACAATTTTAATTTAATTAAAATCCTTTTCCCTCACCCACTTGCAAAATCCTACATCTCCCACTTGCCCTCCTAATTTCTTCTAGAATCCCTCTAATCCTCCATTATAATCCCTCTAATCATGTCATTTCTCTAAGTTTGAGGAGGTCACTTCTCATATTTGGAAGAAAGTCTTCTAAATGCATTAAAGGTTTTATTTCTTCAACAAGCTAACTTGTTGAGTTCCCCCAAATTTGGAAGGACTTTCTCTCTAACTTAACCCTCATCTAGCCCAAGGGTCTCATCAAGCACTCATGACTTTGACCCTAGTTATCCTATTAACCCTTGCATAAGAGTTTACCCCTTGGGTAAAAGCTTTATCCTTTGGATAACCCTAACCTAATTTTAACCCTTACCTCCTAGGGTAACCTTAATGTCTTCTCAGGCATTTAATGCTTCTTGCATCTCCTCTCAAGCAACTTCTTATTGACAATTGTCACCATTTCATTGGTGAGAATTGTGAACATGGATTGATTAACTTTCAATCCTAGCCCTTGTTAAGATTATTCAATCTTAACCATCCATCTCCCTATTTTCCCTATAAATAGAGGTCTCTTTCTTCATTTTTCATATCTCCAAGCTTTCATGCATGTACATTATATCCTAAATTACGAAATAATTTAGCCTCTCTTTGTTAGAATATCATCATAGCATTTAGAAGCATTTTCATATCATAAAATATTCATGCTAGGATAGTATATCATGTTAGTATAATTTGTTAATATTTTATCATATCACTATCTTCATCTTAAGCTTAATCATTATAGTTTTAACATCATATAGATCTTAGAATGCATTCATGCGTATAGATCAAATATCACTCGTTCTATATGATAAAGAATAATGGGACACCCCTTGGGAAGTTGAACTAATTCAATTTTTTTCATATACTTTCACCAAGAGTCTCATTGGTGTGTGGGTCCTTTGAATTTGATTTATTCGTTTTGGTCACCGTATTTTCCCGCATACAATATCAAATGGTAAGTTTTGTTTGTTTGTTTATGAATTTACACATCAAAATCTCAAGGGTTTTAAAATGTATTGACATTTAGCTACAATTTTCAACATGAACCTCTTTGATAATTTAAACTGTAACATTTTTTTTAATTATGTTTTAATTATCCTAAATATATTTTAGTACTTAAGCTCTTATTTTCTTTTTTCTTTTTTGAAAGTTACTTTTCTATGAAAGTTAGGATTTTTTTTTATGTAACAATCTATATACTAGTTTCCTTTCCACTCTTTGGATACTAATTTTGAAATGTAGCTCTTCTAGAACTTAAAGGAAATTTTTTATCCATATAATCTATGCAATTCTCTTAACACTAATTTTTGTCTTTATTTCGTCCCAAAAAATAAAAAAAAATTAACAAAATGTGTTTAAACAAATAAAGTATGAATAATGCATACAAATAGTTCTTCGCATATTTGATGGGAGCTATTGACAATTGAAAATAAAATGACTACTTCCAACAAATTTTATAACATTTTTAATGTTGATTTTTATTTTTATTTTTTTAAATTTATGGACTTGTTTTTAATTGATAGTTTTTTCTTGTTATAGATTAAGTATCTTTTTCCAATTTTGTTAGGTTGATTTTCTTTATTTTGTATGTTCCATTTATTAAATAATTTATTTGATTCTTTTGTTAAGAATGTATATTGATTTCTTATGAATTTATTGCGAGCCTAACATCTTATCTATTATTTCAAGTAAAATGATGAGTGAGAGTTTAAATAGATGACATAAATAAACTAGTAAAGAGAAAATTGGATTTATAAGTTGGAAGAGTGTTGGCATCTAGATATAGTTGATATTAATACTAAAAGTTATAGCAATATATTATACACATAATCACCTTGAATTTGTGTCAAAGAATAGTAAGATTTATAACTAGTCTAACAGTTATGAATTGTGTAATTATATTTAAGAATTGTTTTTTTGATTAAATCATTTAAATTGACATGTTTGTTTATGTTGTAGTTGTACATTGTGTGAACATATTTGAAAATGAATACTAATTAAGTTGTACAAGTTGATATTTTGACAATTATAAACTAAAGATTAAATTGTAATATATTTTATTTGTGTGTAGATTGGATTTAATTTTTATATATTTTATTTTTAAATATATTATGAAATGGTCATATATTTTTCTACATACTCTTAAGTATTTATAGAAGAAACTTTATTTTGAAATAGATGCATATTTCGTAGAGAGTAATATCATATTAATTAGAGAAAAATATATTATATGACATTAGTGGTGATATTTTGGTTAATTTGTAAGATATGTGTAATAAAAATTACTATAGCAATAATTAAACCTTACCCAATTACTAGGTGATCTTCTATAATAAAATACAAAACAACCATGCATAATATGTATCAACATCTCAGCTAATATTTACAATATTTTAAAATTCCACAAAAAATAATATAACAATTTAGAAATGTTAGGTGATAGATGCTTTGTAAACACCACCTTTTATTCTTAAATTGTGGGAAAAATTGACTTACAAATAACAAAGTTTGACGTTTTTCTTTTGTCTTAAATTAATAGATAAATACAAGATTTCATTTTGGAAGGGCAATCAAAAGACTACCAGCAAGACAACAAAGCTTACCTTCTAGAGCCACTACACATATTAACCAATTTACTTTGTGTACTAAGGGAATTGTTTTTAAATGTGAAAATATATTTTATTTAAAAGGAGTTTGCTATAATTTAGATATAAAGTTTATTAAAGTATTATGTAATTTCTATTTGAAATGCCCCTCTCAGCTGCTTTGCCCTTACATTTTGCTATTTTAGTATATTCAACCACACATCTTGTGATTCTCTCCATCATCTTTGCTTCATCACTAAAACATTAAAGGAATATAGTATGTTATCAAAACCAACCTCCAACCCAGTAAAAATAAAAATAAAATACAACTTAAAGACATATTTTACCCATCAATAATCAAGCCTTTCAATAGTGAAGCCCTGCACAGAGCAGTTTTCTATTTCTCAAACATTCGACCATCAAATTTTCCTACCTTCTTAACCTTCTTATGCTTTTAGAAAGCTTTAGCATATAGTCCCATGAGAGGTGAATGGATGGATCAATCATATGATACAAATATAAAACATAAAATAAATAGCAGAAATTGTATTCATTGACCAACATATGCTACAACATACAAAACATTTTATTAATTATAATACAAGTACAAATGCATATATGAAACTCTGAAGAGTTCTTACAATAATAATTCTCTTCCTTGGATTCTTCTCCTTATAGAATGACTTCATCCAATACTTATCTATAGTTGAACTATCAGGTGTTTTACATTGTTGTCTTGCATTACAAGAAACTGAGAAGATAAGACTAAATTGGATAAGATTAAATCAGATTGCTACTAGCTATAAAGAGACAACTAGATACGTGGTGAAGATGAGTTGGATAAATAAGGCGATGCACCAATTCAATTTTTGAGGTGGTGGGAGAAATTAGCATATTCCAACAGTCCCCCTTAATTTTGACCAACGAATGATTCAACATTCTTAAATTGCTTTGCTATTGACTGCTATTATCATTTGTCTCTTTGTAGTGTCTATAAACAAGTCTTTAGACTTACTCAAACCCTGTCCTTACTAAATTCAAACTTACTTAGTTATCTTTAATGACGACGACTTTGTTTTGGCTTCCTCCAAATGATGTGGCAGTTCTTCAAACCTTCAAAATTTCAATTTGAAACTTCTTTCTATTTCACTTTTTTGTAGATGTCTTTCTAGACAATGTTTTCCTTTCACCAAAAACATTTCTTATGTCTTTGGAAAATTCAAACCTTCCATGAAATCTATCAATTTTTCACATATGAATTTTAATACTTGAACAAATTTTTGATCATACCTGTAATCTTTTGCCAACTTGATCCATAGATTCATCCACAATCTGTTTATATGCAGCCTATCGTAGATTCCTTCTTTTTGTCTTGTCTATTCCAACATACCTTTTTTGAATGGTTCTTGAAACCACATATGCTACAAGGATGAATATCCCAGCACATTTCCTTTTCATGTCCTCTTCTATGGTAGTGAGAACACTAGATAAACTGCATTCTCTGAACCGATTTATTTGATCTTAAAGCATCTATAAGAACATTTGTACTTGTCTTCTCACTAACAAATCCAAGGTTTTCATTCTTTGGTCTCACTAGTGGCTTGATGGGTTCTCTGATTCCTCACTCATACTTTCCCAATGCTTTTCTTTTATAACCCATATTTTTCATAATTTTCAAACCAACATTCTTTTCTATAGATTCAAATACATTATCATTTTCATCTTTACATTCTCTATCAGAAATAACTTTGACCATTTCTTTCAAACTAATAAATTGATCAAAGGAACTACATAAATCATTTGTATTACATGAAGCATCACACATTGAAGTCTTTGACTTTAAAATTCATTTTTCTTTTGCAATTTATGACACATTTGATCTAATCGACTATATTGTACTTGCAACTTTAGTATTTCATTCTTTTGTGAATTGTCTTCTTTTTCCAACTTAAATTTTTTTTTCAAATTTTCAAAAACTTTTTGCTTTTCATGGAGTTCTTCATTTTCCTTTTAAGACCATTATAATTTTTCTTCCAATTCTATATATTTGCATTTAACTTCAACCAATTCTTTTTATAGAACATCATGTTCACATAAATCTTCATATCTTTGTTTACATTTCTCTCCTTTAACTTGCTATCAACTGAGAATTCCATTTCTTAATGTTTATCAATTCTCCTTCTAAACCATCTTTCTTTCTTCATTCTTTTTCCAACTTTCCCCATTGAAATAAATGATAAACACACACTTGATTATGAATTTGACTTCAATTTCAATTTCAATGGTAAACACTTCCTTGATTATGAATCTGACTTCAATTTTAAATCTTCCTCTTGACGATGATGTTTAGTTTCATCGCTTAAGTGCCTTCCCTATCCTTTATTTTGCAATCTTTCTAAGCTTATTTGGCTACAAACTGCCTCTTTGGTATTGTTCCTTGGATAAGTTTGCGTGTTTTTCTTTGCAGGATACTGCACACAAATATTAATAACTAAATCACCTTCTGGCGACTAAACGTTTTATCGGTGGGCTTTCTTCTTTCTACTGCAGTCTTTTTGGCTTGGCAGAGGTGTCCTCCAATATTTATGTTCTTCTAAGTCGGTGGCTATTTGCCTTTGGCTGCGACTTTCTTTTGGGCAAACTTTTCAGATTGCGCTTAGTTATAACTGGCTCTTGTTTGTTATTTTTTGGGCGATGGCAGCTATTCTTCACACTGTGCCGGCAAGGCTGGCTTCTCAAACTCGGTTTACAATCAGACAATCTTGCAATTTCTACTCACAGAGGTAACACTTTTCTCTTTCCTATCTCCCTTGGAGGGCAACTGTATATTTGATTTCAACAAACAACGACACCTTTTATTTGAATCTCTTGGGAACTTTTATGTGCCTTCTTTGAATCTTCAACAACGACTGACTTATCCAGCAAATTCAACTTATAGTTGCAATTTTTACGAGCAACGCTAGACACCCACAAACTTCCACAACTTGAATTCTCTAATCTTGATCTCTCTCGATTCTGCTTGATGAACCTGGCTCTGATACCAATTTATGAGAGTTGGATGGATGAATCAATCACAAGATGCAAATATAAAACATAAAACACATAGCAGAAATTGTAATCACAGACCAACGTATGCTACAGCATACAAAACATTTTATTGATTGCAATACAAGTACAGATGCAGATATGGAACTCTGCAGAGTTCTTACAATAATAGTTATCTGCCTTGGATTCTCCACCTTACACAATGGCTTCAGCCATTACTTATTTATAATTGAACTATAAGGCGGTTTACATTGTTCTCCTGCATTACAAGAAACTGATAAGATAAGACTAAATCAGATAAGATAAAATTAGATTGCTTCTAGTTATGAAGAGACAACTGGATATTCGGTGAAGATGGGTTGTAGCTAATTTGGCTTTAAAAATGTCGCGATTTTCGCATAATAGGAGGGTAAGTCGAAAATTATAGATTTCAAATGTGTGTGACAGAAGTAATTGCATCTTTTATTTTTTGGCTATTTCTCTAACATGAAGATTAGTCAACCGTTTTGGAACAAGATTAACTGCATTTGTGAAAATGAAATGGTTAAGTAAGGTGGTGCACCAACTCAGTTTCTGAAGTGGTGGGAGAAATTAGCATATTCCAACAACTCCATCCTTGTGCTCCTTTCGAACATCAGAGGGTCGAATTTTCCCAAAAAAGGTGGACAATTGGAGCCCAGGTTTGAATGATCAAAACTAGCTCATCCAAACACCACTCGAATTGTCCATAGTTCAGAGACAGGATCACAACATGAACTGAAGCACTGAATATTTTAGAAGTTATAGCTTGGGGTATGTATTATCTAGCTCGAGGACAACTTTCATCCAAAAACACTTTAACTCCCCTATTATGAAGATTATGATACACTAAACTTGCTACAGACTATTTTGTATCCTTTCGAGGGTGATCAATGAAAACCTCATATGCAATAGCGGGAATAAGATAATGGAATGAGGGGTTGAGATGAGATAGCGGGGCTGAAGAATGGGAAGGAACAATATTCCCATGGTATTGGCAATTTACTAACATAGAGGTGTTCTTCTATGGCCCGTATAAATAGATCGAAGAATGGGAAAAAATATTATCTCACATAGCAGAAAGGGTGCCTACCAGTATATCCACTATTCAAATACACAAGTCAACTGGTTGAGACATTATTTTTCTTTCTCCCCTCTTTTAGATGGAAGAATCGGAATGAAATAGTGAGGTCGACTGATGGGAAGAATTTACATGACAGAAGTGTTGCTGAGCGGATACTGGAGGACACAAAGGGGCAGTCTTTTTCCATTTTCCACTTTATCGATGTAATTGTAGTCATCTCATACAGGTGGCAGAAGCTTTCCCCATGGATAACGCCGGCCAGTTACTGTTTCACCAATTTCCTCCCGATTGGCCTCTCTGTGCGAATTGTTTATCTTAATTTCCTTAATGTATGACATCTAAGCTGGGCGGTCGTTCATGATCCGTAATCCTAAATGTTTGTGTAGGTGTGAAAAAATCGCCCCCAACGATTGAATTATTGATGTTTTTGAATATTGGAAAACAGGTTTTGATGGTCCCTGAAATCCAATACAGTCAGAAGATCAAAAGATAAACATTACAGTGTAGCTAAACAAAAAGACTGAATTATCGATGTTACACATGGAAAACATTGAAAATTCGTCACTCCGATGTCACCTCATCATGCTTGACACGTATGGAATCTCATTAGTATTTATTACAACCTTTGGTGCCTTGTTATTTCTCGTGTAAAACATTGGTGTTCTATAAAAGAAATATTTTTTGTAGAATTTTCCAAACCTGCAAACAGAGTGCAGATCTGCACAAGATCTAGCTAAAAAATAATAAAAGCAAAACTTCACAAAAGATGAAAACCAGAATAGCTAAGAAAGGAAATTGTATTAACCATTATATATTACATTATGCAAACTGCATATTAATACAGAAATAGCCACCGCATGAACAGAGAAATTACGGTGGATTAGGAAATTGCAAAGGACATGCATTATGTTAAACATGCACTCATCCTTTGTCATATTAAATGCAATTATTGTTCTAACTAAATCATGGAGGTAAGAACTCCATTGAGCTAAGCCTGCGTGCATTGAAAATGGCGGAGATAACAATATTAATCTGTCCTTCACCTTGGTTAGACTTAACATGCGCACAGATGTTATGGTGGAACAAACAGTTATCCGCAAATCACGAACAAGATTCTGGTGCATGCACTAACATTTGTGCCTACATTGATATGTTGTTGTGCGGATGTTGGATACAGTCTATGCCAGTCATTCAGCTATCTTTCCCGCGTTTTGGGAGGCAGACCATAAGTCCCCGAATGCTTTAAAAAAATTACCCATCTTGACCGATCGACATTCTCACGACCTGACGGGAAGTAATTGACGATTTCTGCGCAAGCCAATTTTTCAGTTTTGTAAAATAGGATTTTGAACTCAGGGAAAAGTGCATCTAGATAGATAATAGATAGAAAGAAAACTATTTGTTTTTTGTTAAAATAAGTGGATTAAGGACAAAAATAATAATCTTCCAGAGAAATTATAATGACAGAACAACAAAGTTATTCAATCAGATAGAACTACAAAACAATGACAAAGAGCTGAAACAATCAAAATAGTCCACAGACAAATCAGCAAAACCATCCTCATTAAAAATCTGAGTTGGGATCTACCAGTAGGCCTAATGGGACCATTGGCATATTCTCAACAAAGAAAGTTATTTGTTAAATTTGTGGTTAATATTTTTTCCACCATTAAATTCAAATATAATTTATTAGATGGTTTGTAATATAAAACAATAAAATTAATGAAAATTGGAATTTGGGTGTGTGTAAAGGGATTGTTGAGTCTTTGGTAAATTCATAGTTGTGGATAGGATCACGCAATCCAAATTTAGACTCTTGTTTGTCAGAATCTATCTTAATGTGGCTATTAACACTGTTTTGCAGACCTAGGTCATGCTCCTTTCTAGGATTGGTTCTTGGGTTCAACCAATAGAATATGAAAATGCTAAGGCCTTTTGTCAGTTTTGCATAAGGTACGGTCATTTTCGTTCTGAATGTTAAAAACAACTTGCTAAGAAAAAAATTATGCCAGATGCTCCTCCTGCCTAGCCTGATGTGGGAGGGGTGAACCACGTGTCCCAATCAGAGGGTATCTCTAAATCCTTGCTTACTCCCTCACTGGAGGAGATTGAAAATAGTCTTCTAAAGGATAAGAAGAAATAGATCGATGACCTACGACTTCTTCCTCTAGGATGGAGTAGAGTTTTGATCTCTAGGTCAAAACCCCAGTCAATTCAGGATTATCCTGTATAAATCAGTCATAAGGATAATATGGAGAAAGAAGGAAATTATAAAATGGATATGGTAGTAGATCTAAACAATAACTCTGTCAAAATGCCCCAATAGACTCCCCTTGTGCTCAACTCACGAGTCATGGATTTGGAGAATGCCATAAAATCCACAAATCTGGACATGGAGAATATAAACCCTAATGTAGTGGATGGGTTCTCCAAAGAGAAACCTGAGGTGCGTTTTATTAACTTTAAAAGAAAATTTACATATCTTAGGGCTCCCTTCTACCCCTCCTCTAAGCAAGTCAAGGAAAATATTTGATGAAGAAGAAGATGATGACCTGGATTGGACTAAAGTAGGTATTAAAAATAGAAAGAAGAAGATCTGGGGGGTGATAATAAAGTTGGTAAACCGTTTCAAAAAGACACTAGAAGTAGGGATGTAACAAGAGATATTGTTAGTGGAAAATAGAGGACCATAGATGGTCTATCGAAACCTAAGAAAAAAGCAAAGTAATATGTGTCATTCTAAGGAGGGTTGTTCGAACTACTTACGGTTGAATGGTTCTTTGGTTTTTGTTTATGATGGAGATCTTGTCTTGGAATGTGAGGGGCTTGAATATCCCTATGAAATATCATATGATGAAGTGTATTATGCTTGAGCAAAAGGTTGGTATTCTCATATTAAAGGAAAGTAAAATTAGATTGGAAAACTTTCATAAAACTGACATGTTTTTCTGGCCCTCTATTGAGTTCCTTGTTTATGATGTTGATGGTGCATTAGGTGGCATTGTTACCTTGTGGAATTTGACTTATTTTACTAGTAGATTAATTCACTCTACCAGAAACTGTCTTATTGTAAAGTTGAAGAGTGTGCATACTAAGTGGATCCTCATAAATATCTATGCTCCTAATTTGAAATCTCATTGTGCTACCTTATGTTCGTCTCTGGCATCCTTTATTACTCGATCTTCAAATGACTTATGGGTGTTGGCTAGAGATTTCAACTCCCCCCTGTATCCTTGTAAGAAGTTTGGGGACCTTGTTGATTATTCTGATAGTATAAATGATCTTGCAAACTTTATCTCCTTGGTGGGTCTTATGGATATTAACTTAAAAGGGATCCAATTTCACTTGGTCCAATAGGAGGCTAGGTCAAAACCTTATTCAAGTTTGACTGGACAGAATCTTGGTTTCAAGAAAATAGAGATGCCTACTCTCTATCCCTTAGCTCCCTCCCTAAGTCTGGATCAAATCATATTGTCATGGGAGGATAGTTTCAACAAAGGGCCCCACCCGTTCAAATATGAGATCATGTGGACTCTTCATTCATAATTCAAAGATTTTGTGCAAAAATGGTGGAATATTCTGATAAATGGTACTCCCATGTTTCCTGTGGTCTACATGCTAAAATTGTTGAGAAATAATGTGAAAGGCTAGAATAGATACTCAATTGGTAACATATTTGAAAAAAAAAAGTCAATTGTAGAAAAGTTGAAGAACATACAAGATAAGATTGAATCTAATCTTACTTCTCGGGAGGAATTCCTGAAGGATATTATGCTAAGGGAACAATGGTTCAAACTAAACATAAAAGAGAGGTCTTCTAGAACCAAAAATCTAGGATTCAATGGCTTATATAAGGAGACAAAAACCCCAATTTTTTTCACCAATTGACTATGAAACACAGAAGCAGAAATAAGATAAGGTATCTTCAAAAAGAGGACGGATCCATTACTTATAATGAGGTGGAGATCGCTTAGCTTGTTGTTGCTTTATTTGAAAATCAAAACAACACTGGTTATGGTGATTTCAGCAACCCGGATGACTTACTGGAGGTTATTCTTGAGGTTAGCATGGATGAGGATTTGCACTTTCTTAATTCCAAAGATTGGTTTTAGGAGGTGAATGAGACTTCTTTCTCCTTTGGAGCTTATAAGGCTCGAGGGCCTGATGGGTTCTCGTCGGCTTTCTTCCAAGTATTTTGGGATGTTGTTGGCATGGATGTCTTCAATGCAGCTAAGGAATTCTTTAGGTCTAGTAATCTCTTTAAACAAGTCAACTCTACCTTTATTTCTCTGATTCCTAAAAATGATAATGCTACTTCTATTAAGGATTTCAAACCTATTAGCTTATGTAATACCTTGTATAATTTTTTTTCTAAAGTCATTATTAATAGGCTCAAAAAAGTCCTGGATAAAATGGTCTCTATTAATCCGAAAGGATTTGTTAAAGGGAGACATACTATGGATATTGTTATTATATCCCATGAAGTCTAGTCCATTCCATGGACCAACAGCCAAAAACCTAGTATGGCTTTTAAATCGGACATTTCAAAAGCCAATAATATGGTGTCCTGGAGCTTCATATTTGAAGTGCTTAACAAGTTTTGTTTAAAAGATAAATTCCTAAGGATTTAATAAATATGTTACTACTCAAAATGTTCTTTGTGCTGGTAAATGGCTCGCCTAAAGGTTGTTGGCATTGTGTTGTCATTGATGTCAACTGGTAATGGTATCATTGATCACAAGTAGTATAGCATGTTACTGGTATAGCCTATCACTGGTAAGAAGAGGATGTCAACCAACATTGTGGTCATTGGAGTCACCGGTATATAAGTTAGTGTTGGCTTGTGTTGAAGACATAAGTATTGGAGACCGATATGGAATGACAACCAGTAAGTGATGGTTTGGCAGTGTATGGTTGCCAACTGATATGCATGTGACCAGTAAGAAAGCAAGGTGAGCTATTGAAGAAGGACAGACAATCAGTATGTTATTTGTTCGGTGTCATACAACATGGCTCCCACCAGATAAAGATGATGTCACTAGATGAAGAGAAGAATGATAGAAAGTGTGTTGCCTCAAATAACAAGGAAGTCATATTGGTGCAATACCAGAAGCATACTGGGGACAATATGATGATAACAATTCCTACCTGTTATTGACCAATAGGTGACAAGGATCTACTCCCACTGGTAAGTGACAATACTTTGCTTATCTCATAACATGCAGGGAATGCATCATAACCTTTTGGGATAAGACAAAAAAGTAGAAGGTAGGTGATTGAAGGCTCACACTGAATGAACAAAGTGAAACGTGATGATACCTCAGGTGTATGAAATCAAAGATATGCATTGGCTCAACAAGTGAAGGCATGATGTTCCACAAAAATAGAAGAGGAAGAATTAGTGGTGATGAAGTTATCACTTTCACAAACCAGTTAAGAGAGGAACTGGTCAAATAAAGAAGAAGGAAAGGTTCAGCATTACAGATAAAGAGTGCAACCGGAATGCAGATGTAGGTTGATGCATGTTAGTTGAAGTTTAGTGGCATGGTGTGATCAAGGTCATTACTGGTATACAAGAAGATGCATTATCAACCAATAAGTAGGACAATCAGTAAGAGAGCAAAGAGGCAAATTGATGTGCTCCTATCAGATGGACACGTGTCTAAGTTTGGTGACCAGGCAAATATGATCCAACCAGCATAACAGTAAAGTGCAAACATGAAGGTTAACTAATTGATGTATAACCGACAGGGTTAGAGAACCGGTAGGTAAGCACCAGTAGTGGATGATGTGGTCGGTGACAGAGTCTGAACCGACACAAGTGACTGAGTTGACATGGATGCTAACAAAGGGGACACATGGACTCCAGGTGTCGTACATGTCATAGTTGGTGAAGAGTGTTTTGACGAGTTAGTTGGTGAGTGGGTTGACATTAATTTTGACTACGGTTATCATGGGTCAAGGATAAAGGTTTGCGATTCGATGCAAACCAAATGATAGAAATCTATGGAATGCACTGATCAATGTTGGTTGTCTAGGTGCAGATCGGATCCGATGAAAACAATGGAGAGATCAATTATTATGAGTGATAGAAGTAGGTTTATGATCAATTAGTCGTGTTTGTTAAATATAACAAATGTGTATTGGACACAAAAGGATTGGCAGAGTTGAGTGACCTATTGCAGGCTATCAATCCATGATCAAGATCTGATTGGATTGGATACCGATTGGGTCAGTAGAAGGAATCCTAGCATGCCAAAGTTTGAAGTTACATTTTGGCGGGAATGCTCACATATAAATGTAGAGATTGAAGACCAAATGGGTTGCTGCTGCATGAGAAAGTGATGCTAGTGAAGGGAGTGAAATCAAAGAGCCCATCAACAATCATAGAGGTGACTGAGTGCTTGGGAGAGAATCGGTAAGAATATTTCAACCAACAAGGTTAAGACAACCGGTAGACTATCACTGAGCTTGATAGTGGGGTGAACCGGTAGTGTTAGAACCGATAAGAAGGTAGTAGTGAGTGAAGGAAAGTAGAGAGAGAGAAGAGGTCAAACATGGTAGAGTCTGAGTAGCAGATGTTAGGATTCCCAAAGATACTGAGAGGGGGGGTGGATCAATATCTTGTCGGTTGATAGATTTTTTGACCTTATTAAATAATTTTCATTCCAAAATAGTGTACCGGTAAACAAGAATTAATGTAGTATATATGAACAATAAACACAACATAGAAAGCACACCATAACACAAGATTTTTGGCGAGGAAACCCGTTGTGGGAAAAACCTCGATGGGATTTGTGACCCACAATATTCACTCACTGGCCAATGAATGGATATTACTTACAATAGTGTGCCTGCACATGCAGGAAGGCCAATTGCGTAGAGCTCACTGCTCAAATACAAAAGGAAGTCTCACTAACTTACAAAAAATGGATTATGGAAATCCAATGTAATGTACTGCTACAAAAAGCATCTACTATGCTAGGTTCAATACCGGTTTAAGCTCATGCAATAACCATAAACCTTTCTCCAAAATCTGCCTTAATATTCGCTCTACATATCCATCCTATCATCTATCACTTACTTACAAAATGATCTACAAGATCTCATACTTATATATGAGTCTTATTACAATATGCCATGTCGGCTTACAAAAAGATATTACAATTAAATACAATATACAATAATCAAAATCCTATCAGCTAGGGTCTCGGTAAACATTCTTGTCGCTATTGGTGAACTATCTACCTGTGTAGAGTCTATTAGTGTCAGTGCCATAATATTGCAAGGTTGCCATCAATGACAATACCTTCAATCACCTACAATTCTCATTGGAGTGTGCAATACCAACAATCTTCCCCTTTGGCATTGATGGCAACACCCATGAGCAAAATCCAAAATTGTATCCAAAAATTGAAGTCCAAAAATCTTACCAAAATTGTGTGCTCCACCTGAGCAGATGATCTCTTCTGTCAATCATTTTTCTCTTCTCTAATACTCCCCGTTTGACATCAATGAAAAAGGCTGTCAAAATGTCAACTGAGTGCAGTTATCAGCTGGAACCCTCTAACCGCTTGGTTACAATCTAAAATAGGTCTGCTAATACAAAATTCAGGCTCTGAGTGAACCTGTCATTGTCCTTCAATGTTGTCTCTGTTCTTTGAATGGTACCGGTGGTTTGATGCATTTTCTCCTCTGGTGTCTTCTATCACTGAATAAGTTCCTCTGAGATCTCTTTTCTCAAAGAGATGAGGTTATCAAGCTTTGGACCGAGTCTACATTTAAGTTCTTTTGCCTTACCTTTTATTCTCTCCTTTTCCTTATCCAATTTTTCAAGTTTCTCCTCAAAACCAGCTATCTCCTGCTCTATAACTGATATTGGTTCGGATGAACCAATGATATTGTCAGCTATATCATTTATTTATTTTTGTACTTTGTTGATCTCCTTGTCAATATCCATTGTCAAGAGATTAGTCTTACATGTGTCTCTATGCAGTTCCTTAAACTCCATTATTGTTTTATTCAGTGTCGGTAAGAGGGTATCAATGTGTCCCATGCACTTCTTTATTGTCTCATCAAAGAATTTCTCCTTTTCTTTATCCATTTTCTATTTAAATGTCTTTTCATTTATTTGATCAACAGTTAATATGTTGTCAGTGATATACTTAGAAAATGTGTCTAATTGGCTCAAAGAATCTTTATTGTCTACATTGCACTTGGGTGCAATCAATTTTAGAATAGGGATGGTATCATCTATAGCCTTGTATGCTAATACATTACAATCTGTGATTTTCTTAATAGAATCCAATAATACCTCTATTACATTAGTTGGTTTGAACTCTGTCAAAGAAGTACCAAATGACTATCCAACTACCTTAACAATCTGCATGATGCCTGTGTGAGTAACATCTTTTCTTGCCTTGACCTCTGGTGGGTCAGTTTGTGTTTGCATTTCTATCAGCAAGGGTTTAGGCTTCTCAGCTATTTTCGGTGGCACTGTCTCTGAATGTACTTGTCTTTCAACCTTTTTCTCTTCTCATTTATCAGTGGGTTTCAGAGTATGGGTCTTTACTGGTTTCTCTGTGCTCTCTACTACTGGTTTTTCTGATGGTTTCTTAGTGTTATCAGCCGGTACCTCTGATGAATTTACAGTAGTATCCATTGCCGGTTTCTTTGTCTGCACCTCTACACTGTCCACTACCGGTGACTCAGTAGGCTTCTCTACAACCGGTATCCCATCTGTCAGTTTTTCAATATTTGCATCAATGGTGTCAGTCACCATTCCAGTAACTAGGGGATCAACTGATTGTTTTGTTTATTCAACTTGTGTTTCAACCCCAATCTCAATATGCTCTACATGTGTTTCAACCTCAACATTGTCAGTCGATGGCTCAATAGCCACATATTTCTTCTCACTGGTGGTCTCCTTATCAATCACATTATTGACTTCCTGAGTATCAATATTCATTATGTACAAGATTTTTGATTTAGGATTTGTATCCTCATGTGTAGTCTCCATATCCTCAGTTGCCGGTGTGTCAATAGTCTGAACCAGTGGAGTAACAGAAGGAGGTGGTGGAAAATTGTCTGTTACTTTTATGTTAGGTAGTCCACCTACCTTGCCTTTTCCCTTGTCTTTATCCTTTTGGTATAACTCAAAATTTTTTGGTCTCTTTAGTTCTTCTTTCTTCTCTTTTTCCACAAAAAAGATATCCCAATTATCAATTGTCTCTTCAGTGATCTCATTAACTCTATTGGCCATTAGACTTGCATGCCGGTGTCCACTAGAAAATATTGTCCTGTTAGCTTCACTTATCAACTCATTAATTTCTTCTATTGATTTAATAGGGTGTACAACAAGTAGCTTCTCAATTTTTATTTTCTTATCCAATTCCATAATGGCTAACCTTTTTGCATCTAGCCGCCTATACAAATCACTAGGTAACACATCTACAACCTCTATCAAAACTTTCTTATAGATGTTAAGGTGTAGAATGATGCTATTTTCTATGCTTTCCTTTTCTTCATTGTTAAATGTTTCATATAATTTACTAACATTAGAGAAATTCCCATCATTTGTTATTTCACTCAAAAGATTGTCAAGAGGAGGGATAACCTATTTTTCCTTTTTCTTCCTTGGTGTCATTTTCTTTGTTGGGGGCCTCACTGCCTGTTGTTTCTTTCTTGCCTTCTTTGGAGTAGGAGAGAGTACCAGTGAAGTTTTTCTCTTCCTTTCTACTCTTTTAAATTCAGTTGGGATTTCACTGTTTGATGAAGTTCCAACTTGTGAAATGTGAGCTTCCGGTTGTAACCCTTCCAAGTCACTTTCCTTAATACCAATGATATTCATTAAGTTTTCCTTTATCTCTTTCACCTCTTTTGTTTCTTTTCTGATATATTTCTCTCTTTTCTTCCTTTGTTTAAGTGTTTGCACACCTCTTTCAATGGTTTCAGCATTACCAAACACTTTCTCCTTAGGCTCTCTAGGGGCTTCAAGCAGGGCTTTGGCATATGTCTCAATAATGTTTACATCAGCCTCATAACCCATCTTTGTCACCCAAACAGTTCTAGGGAGCACTACCTCCATCCAAATTTCATCTTTCTTAACTACAAAACAAATTTCTTTTTGATACTTATAAAAAATACTCTGAGGTAACCTTTCGCTAGTCTTCATTCTAGCCTTAAATGCTTGAAAATATTCAGTTATATTGTTTTCCCTATCTATTCCCATGCTGGTAAAGATATCCAATAGTTGTTTACCTATCAGTATGTCAAAGCCAAAGTCTTTCCTGCCTTTACTAGGAACTTCTTTCGTAATATATATCATTAGGCATACAAGAAGATTTCCAAATCTGAAAGTACCTTTCTTATCTCTTTTGATTTTCTTCAAATTATCAATTAACTCATCCTTCAGGCACTCACATACATCTATCTCAGCATTACTGTTCACCATATCATATGCACTGTTGATACATAGAATGGAAACAAAGTTTAATCAGTTAACATGTGTGGTTTTGTATCCTAATAATGTGACTTTTCCATCATTAACATCATTAACTCTCAAGTATCTATTGTCATAAGTTGCACCAGTTAAAGTCATCACAGTGTTGTCCGAAACTTTCTTGGTCTTATCTGGCCTGCTACTGGTGGAAGGTAAGCAAGTCACTGCCCTAATTGCTTCTCTGGTAATCTTATGGATAGAATCAAGCAAAAAGAGTTCTCCATGAACTCTACTAAGTACAATCCTCAGAACTTCCTTAGAGAATTCTGGAATGTCAAGGATTTCCACAAAACCTAGGGTTTCAATAATCTTATGTTCCGGTTTTACAACTCCATTCTCATCACAAATTACATTCTTATACATTTTCATGATTTCTTCAACACCTAGTTCCTCAATATGACAATGTATGTATATCCTAGGGTCTTTTGCATATGCAACTCCTTTAGGGATTTTAGAGAATGCACCTAGGGTATCATCCTGTTTTGCTACTTTAGGAATAATCTTGAACATGGGCCTAGGGCGTTTAACCACTTCAATAATAGTAGGGTTTGCAATGAATTTAGGAGCAGAGGAGGAAGCCATTGATAAATACCTTAATCTGCCTCTAGGTTTGGATTCTTGAAAGATTTTCCTTCACTTCTCTTTGTGGATGCCTTCGCTCTGGTTTTTCGCGCTCTTAGGAAATTTGAATGCTCGGTGAGTGAAAAAGAGTGAAAAACACTTGCTTTATAATGCTTTTTCCTTCAACTACCATAGTAAATGCATGCCAGTTAAGTGAAACTTCACTCATCTACCTGTAAAGAAGCAATTCTTACCATTAACCGAGGGTAAACTTGCATGATTTTGAGTTAGTTACCATATCCACAACAGGTTTCAGTTTAGTAAGATGAAGAATCTCCTGTCGGTGGAGTGATACTCTGTTCTACTAGTGAAGAAATAGTCTCATCAACATTCTAATCTCTCTTTCTAATCCATTGTTTTGAAAATTATTGCTTTACCTCATCAACCTTCTCTTTACCTTTCAAACTGGGTCATTTGTTATTTGCTGGTGATGCCTTACTTCTACAAAATTTTGCAATGTGTCCAATTTTGTTACAAGCATAACAAGTCACATTGTTCTTCTGAATAGCTTTTCCATATCCTATGCCGGTATGTGTTATGCATTGATTAGATAGGTGTCCAAATCTTTCACAAACATAACATCTTACATTCATTCTACAATTTTTAGAATTATGACCAATCTTATTCCATTTGGAACATTGACCGACGGGTGTATTAGTGTTTTGATAGTTTCTAGATCTATACTAATTTTCTCTATGACCTTACTTGTTATAGTTAAAGAATTTCCCATTAAATTTGTAGGCATTAGGTTGTCTTACTGGTTTGCTATGATCATGATTGTTTGCAGTACTAGAGCTTTCACCAACTTCAAAGCAAAGTCCATTAGTATCTCCATCAGGTCTCTGATTTTTCAGCATGTTATCAAGTTCCTCTAAACTTTTCTTAAATTTCTCTTTGTGTTGATTTGCAGTAACCAACCCATTTTCTAAGATTCCCTTTTGTCTCATAAGTTCAGTTCTATCATTTTTGTGTATGCATCAAATCTATCTTCAACATATCATTTTCATGACTAAGTCTTGTATTTTCATTTCCAACATTATTGAGTCTCCTAGTCAAGTCTTCTTCATTATTCTTTCTATCTTCAATGTCTTTACAAAACCTCATAGTCATATCTTGCATCTCATTCCTCATAGCACTGTTTTCTTGTCTCAATTTGTTCACAAGGTCGTTAAGAGTTTCCTTTTCATCATCATCACTCTGCATCTTCTCATGAAGTTCTCTTCTCTTGTTTCTAGGCATAGTGATATTTTCTTGAAGTCCTTGAATGAATTCCTGTGCAATCTTCAGATCATCTTCAAGTTTGATATTTTTTAACCCTTTTGCATCGTAATTTGAAAGAGCCATTTCCAATTGCTTTCTCAAGTTTTCCATCTATACCGATGTCAGAATCTCCTTCAATTTGTTAGGATTTTGAAAATAGAGGACCAAGCTCTAATACCAAATGTTAGGATTCCCAAAGATACTGAGAGGGGGGTGAATCAGTATCTTGCTGGTTGACAGATTTTCTGACCTTATTAAATAATTTGCATTCCAAAACACTGTACTGGTAAAAAAGAATTAATGCAGTAAATATGAACAATAAACACAACATAGAAAGCACACCATAACACAAGATTTTTGGAGAGGAAACCCGGTGTGGGAAAAACCTCGGTGGGATTTGTGACCCACAATATTCACTCACTGGCCAATGAATGGATTTTACTTACAATAGTGTGCTTGCACATGCAGGAAGGCCAAGTACCTAGAGCTCACTACTGAAATACAAAAGGAAGTCTCACTGACTTACAAAAAATGGATTATGAAAATATAATGTAATGTACTTCTACAAAAAGCATTTGCTATGCCAGGTTTAGTACCGGTTTAAGCTCATGCAATAACCATAAACCTTTCTCCAAAATCTGCCTTAATATTCGCTCTTTATATCCATCCTATCATCTATCACTTACAAAATAATCAACAAGATCTCATACTTATATATGAGTAATATTACAATATGCCATATCGGCTTACAAAAAGATATTACAATTAAATACAATATACAATAATCAAAATCTTGTCAGCTAGGGTGTCGGTAAACATTCTTGTCACTGATGGTGAACTATCTACCGGTGTAGAGTGTGCCAGCGTCGGTGCCTATTGGTGCCATAAGATTGCAAGGTTTTCATCAATGTCAATACCTTCAAACGCCTACAATTTTGATTGGAGTGTGAAATGCCAACAACAGAAGATTTAGAGAGATTCAATAGAGTATCTATAGTGACCAAAGTTAGTGCGTCAGGGAAAAGAAAACCGACAGAGAAGACGTAGAGGTTGAACTAGTAAGGTTGCAGTAGAGAGTGAAGAAGAGAAGGAATAGTGTGAGAAAACAACTGGTGGAGAATAGAGGAGAGGTGAACCGGTAAAGAGTCTATTTGCAGAGGTTACATAATTCATTTGTAACCGAGATACAACAATTGCATTATTTGTGATCACTGTGATCACTGAGTTGGAGCTCGGTGTAGGGGTTGGTGCTCCTTGGGTTGGTGACATAAATTAGGAGTTGGTGCTCCTTGGGTTGGTGCCCTACATAAGGGGTTGGTTCTCCCTGGGTTGGTGCCCTAAACTTTGTAATACAATGTTTATTGTGGGGCTAGATTGGAGCAGTAGACTCCAACAACATTTCTGACTGAGGTTTTTCCCATCTTGGGTTTTCCTTGTACATTCGGTGTTATGTGATGTTCCTTTTGTGTGTGGTTAGATTTGAGTCATCTCCCTATTTCACCGGTATACACACCTTGTGTTAGATCTGTTAATTGGTACACACATTTAGGATAAAAAGGATAAGTTTGGAAACCACTTATTCACCCCCCCTCTTAGTGGCATCTTTCGTTCTACAATTGGTATGAGATCCCTAGGTTCCCAGTTTAATAATCTTTTTCCAGCTTGGGTAGATTATGGTTCTGAGAACAAAATGGTATATTTTGTATCAACCCCTACATTGGTTTTTGATGGATCAAACTTTTCCATTTGGAGTTGTAGGATGGAAGTCTACCTATCCTCCTTAGGGTATGATGTATGGATGTCGATTGTAAATGGTCTCTCTCGACCAGTCAGTCCTCCCACTGGTCTTGAAGTAGAAAGAAGATATGAATGTAATTCTAAAGAAATGAAAGCCATATTCTGTGGACTCTCTAGTGATGTGTCTTCACAGGTGGATAAGTGCAAATCGACAAAAAGCCTATGGGAAAAATTGAAGAAGCTCAATGGAAATGAGCCTACTACTGCAAAACCAGTTTGTGAGAGTAAGAAAAGAAATTGAACACATGTGTCTGTAGATGAAGATAGATCAGTTAGCAATAATAGCAAGGATGAAGAGGAAACCCATCTCTTCATGGCTCAAGAAACAGAAAGTGAGATGCACACATCTAAAAGGGATAACACAAATCAATCCCACCGACAAGATGTGTTTGGCAGTGGTGAAGAGGATAAAGAAGAAGTTGAGGTTGAAGTTGATCTTGAAGGGGAGCTAGTAAGTGCCCTAGATGAACTGAGAAATGTTAGGAATGATTTTAAGGATTACAAAGATTTAGCTCATGAAGAATGTAGCTGGTTGAGAACAAGGCTTGAATAGTCAAATAATAATATTTGTATATTGATGACTCAACTAGAAGAGGCAAAAGGAATAGCTGATGAATTGAAATAAATCTTTTATTCTGAGGAGAGAAGATATGAGGAGCTAGAACTTGAATTAGAGAATCTTCAGAAAGACCTTGAGAAGTGCCAAGATGAGCTCAAGGTGAGGGTCAAGTTTAATGGCAGCACTGAAGCCTTGGACAAAGTGTTGAGTAAACAAAAACATTCCAAGGATACTGGAGGATTAGGATGTGATGTCGGTGAAAGCTTTGTTGGCAATTGTCACTCAATTAGTTGTTTTCACTATGTTTTCATTGATGGAAAAATGGTATCTTATTCCAGCTTCATGTTTTGGTTTAGTTGTGTACCGACAGGCACTTCACAGACACTATGCTGACACCAGCACCACTGAGACAGAAGGATTTCTTTGGTTACTGACAATTCAGGCCAACATGGTTTAGAATATGGTTATTGGTATTGGAGGCCAACATCTCTTGGATCTGGCATTGACATTTATTTTTAATATTTATGCATTCATGTTATCTAGCCGACATGTAATTTGATATTGTAATTATCTTTGTAAGCCGTCATAAGGCATGATAAGTTGTATAGGGTATATAGGTCAGTTGGACTAAATCATTTTTGGAATAGATAATGGATGTGAACATATACATGGTGATGGGTATGTGAATACAAATAATGTGAAATATATTAGAGAGATTATAGATGTGAGGATATTTATGTAAGGGTTATTCCGGTAAAGGGTTTTAGGGTTTCAGACCAGAATAGACAAAGCTTAAACCAAAACTGTATTCTGGCATAGAAGATTCTATCTTAGCAGTTCAACACTTCTCCGGATTGTAGTATGGATTTATATGTAGTCAGTGAGGCTCCATTTGTGATTTAGCAATGTGCTCTAGGCTGTAAGCCTTCCTGCAAGTGCAGGCCCCTTATATTTTGTAATATCTCTTCATATGGCCAGTGGATTTATATTATGGGTCACAAATCCCACCTTGTTTTTTCCTCTTTGAGGTTTTCCATGTATAATTATTCTTGTTATGATTCTCATTTATGTGATTGGCTTATTGGTTGCTTTAATTATTTCAATTCTATATGTATTGGTATACCGGCTAGTGTATGCATGTTTTAATAAGGCTAAAATTGATCATTTTGGTATAACACTAATTCACCCCCCCTCTCAGTATTATTGGATTCCAACATGATCCACAAGAAAGAATGTCTCTTATAAAGACATTTAGTTTGTCTCCTCAAGTGGAGATAACAAGAGACAAACCTTCATAGTCAGAAATGCTCCTAGGAAGAAGGTTGATCTAACTACAACTGGTGAGGACATGAGGATGAAGACCGGTGCCACAAGGAAGAATAATGTTGATTCAAAAGGAAAAGGAAAGTTGAGAGAAGATAGCTTCACCGGAAGTAAGAACTTGAGAGGACAACCTAGAAGACCTCCAACCTAAAGAAGACAAAGCGATGCTACTGTCCACAAGTCAAGACAAGCATGGAAGAAGAAGGGATCATATGAAAGGACTGTAGTGACCCGACAATTCAAGAACAATCCTTAGAGAAGTAGAAATGGAGAAGCTAAACCGATAAGATCATCTCATGTTTGGCAAAACAAATTTGTAAGTTACAAGCCCTCTTTCTTCGATTACTATTTTGCTTGCAAAGATTATGGCCATAGAGGAGATGAATGTAAATAGTGGTCTAGGAATAGACAAAATGTTTTTCCTAGAAATAACAATGTAGTCTGTCAAGGATGTAATACATTTGGGCATAGAAGTCATGAATGCAGGAAGGAGAAATTTCAGTGACATGGCATCTGGTGTGACAATTATGCTTAAAATGGAATTAACTTTAGAATATATAAGCATCAAAGACCTGCATGGAACAAATGGACAAATGTTCTTGCAAGATCAAGAGATCTATTGAAACTGGTAGCTGGCTACAATAGCATAGTCAGGAGAAGTAGATCAAACCGGTTTGATAGAAGGTCCTCAAATCATGTGTTTCGTATGAACACAGTCTGCTTCTACAACAATACTTCCGGTCATGCTACAAAATCTAGTAGAGCAAGGACCAATCAACAAAAGAAGGTAAGACCTACTCTAAAGACTGCAAATGAGAAAAATGAGACAAAGCAAGTATGGAGGAAGAAGAAAGAGAGTAGAACCATGGACCGACAATGTGCATTCAATGCATAGGTTATATCTCCTAAGGCTTAAAGGAGATGCATGACCTTACGGGGAGTTACTTATTGATCATATTATTCACCCCCATTAATTAAATGGACAAATGGAAGGATAAGTTGTTGTCGGTACAAGGAACAAGATGAGATGGCATTGTGTGCAGTTGATGCCTTGGCTACACATCTACATATATGAGATGGATTGCTGCTGCAAGTGTCAATGGATGACTCAAAATGCAAATCGACATCAAAGGTATTTGACTCCTGAAGATAGAGGTTAGAGGAAGGTGCTCTCGGTGGAGATGATCCAATAGACTAAAGTGGTTTGTGTAGTATGTTATTGGTATGGATATTAACCGGTATTGCAGAGTATTTGAGTCGATGTGTTCCAGGATTATTGCAGTGACTCCGGTGGTGTGGATTCAGGAAGTTATGTCTCAGGTGATATTGGAAAAGACCCAAATGACAATATGTTGGACCGGTAGTCAAACTTATATGCATACATTATTATGAGCTAACCGATTTGACAGTGGACATGATAGTGATATGGTTTTGCATTGTGGTCATATAAGATCATGTCATGAGTTGTGGTGGATGTCACAAAGCTAGAAGATCATTAGTTGATCACTTATTCACTCAACTCAACTGGTACAAGGTGTAGTTTGGAGTCCCGGTTTAGAATCTTACAGGTAAAGATGACTTGAGATCTATGGCTCAAGGGGATTTTACAACTGTATCTTTTGATTGGTATCACATATATTGAACACAAGGGGAGATCAAGTGTTCATGGTTGTATCGGTATGTTTGAGACTTTGGGATCTTCTCATCGGTCTTTGTTTGTGAGGTCTTTTAGTTTCTATTCAATTTGTACTTAATTGAAATCACAATTGGACCATTGGGAGAGTTACCTGCAAAGAGGGAGAATTACCTGCATAGGGGGAGAATATACATTTGGTATCAAAGAATATACAAGTGATATCAAATTGGTATCAATGTCACCTTCAACACTTGCAATCAGCAAATCAGAGTCAGAATAAATTTCTACATATCAAAGGGGAGATGATGCAGTCTGACCGGCAGGTAAATGGAATTCACTAACACACTTTTCTATAATTGATATCAGATTTGTATATACAATTGGTATCTAATTTGTATATACACTTGGTGGCTGAGAAATCGGTGTTAGTTGGTGTCTGAACTCTCTATCTCAAGTGCTACTAATTGAGAAGATGCAGAGTAAATGGTCAAAGGAGGAGAAGCAACTTCTAGAAAGCTCTATTAGTACCCTTTGTCATTGTTTTCAAAGGGGGAGAGAAATTTTGTAGTATAACGAATTCTACATGTGTTGACATCAATGCCAAACGGAGAGATTATTGGTATTGTGTTGTCATTGACATCAACTGGTAATGGTGTCATTGATGACAACTAGTATAGCCTGTCACTGGTAAGAAGAGGATGTCAACCAGCATTGTGGTCATTGGAGTCATCGGCACACAAGTTAGTGTTAGCTTGTGTTGAAGACATATTTATTGGAGACCGGTATGGAATGACAATCGGTAAGTGATGGTTTGGTAGTGTATGGTTGCCAACCGATATGCATGTGACTAGTAAGACAACAAGGTGAGCTATTGAAGAAGGATAGACAAACAATATGTTGTTTGTTAGATGTCATACAATAGGACTCCTATCGAATAAAGATGATGTCACCCGATGAAGAGAAGAATGATAGAATGTCTGTTGCCTCTGAAAACAAGGCAGTCATATTGGTGCAATACCGGAAGCAGACAATGCACAATATGATGACAACCATTCCCACCTATTATTAGCTAGCAGGTGACAAGGATCTACTCCCACCAGTAAGTGAGAATAATTTTCTTATCTCATAACATGCATGTGCAATGGATCATAACCTTCTAGGATAAGATAGAAAAGTAGAAGGCAGGTGATTGAAGGCTCACACCGGATGAACAAAGTGAGACATGAGGATGCCTCAGGTGCATGAAATCAGAGATATACACTAGTTAAACAAGTGAAGGCATGATGTTCCACTGGAATAGAAGAGGAGGAATAAGTGGTGATGAAGTTATCGATTTGGCAAATTGGTTAAGAAAGGAACCGATCAAATGAAGAAGGAAAGGTTCAACATTGCAGACAAAGAGTGCAACCAACTTGCAGATGTAGGTTGATGCATGTCAGTTGAAGTTTGATGGCATGGTGTCATTAAGGTTATTACCGGTATACAGGCAAATGCATTATCAACCGGTAAGTAGGAAAATCAATAAGAGAGCAAAGAGGCATAGTGATGTGCTCCTATCAAATGGACACATGTCTGAGTTAGGTGACTGGACAAATGTGATCCAATTGGAAAAATAATAAAGTTTAGACATGAAGATTAACCGGTTGATGTATAACAGGAAGGGTTAGAGAATCAATAGGTAAGCACCAGTAGTGGATGATGTGGTCAGTGACAGAGTCTTAACTGACACAAGTGACTGAGCTAAGGTGGATGTCAAAAAAGGGGACACATGGAATCCAGGCATCATACATGATGTAGTCAGTGAAGAGTGTTTTGACGAGTTAGTTGGTGAGTGGGTCAAAATTAATGTTGACTTTGGTTATCACGAGTCAAGAACAGAGGTTTGCGGCTCGATGTAGACCGAATGGTGAAAATCTATGGTGTGCATTGATCAATGCTGGTTGTTTGGGTGTAGATCAGATTTGATTAAGATAATAGAGAGATCAGTTAATATGACTAATAGAAACAGGTGGATGATCAATTTTTCGTGTTTGCTAAATATATAAAATGTGTATTTGATGAAACAAGATTGGTAGAGTTGAGGGATCTATTGTAGGATCTCAATCCCTGAGCAAGATCTGATTGGATTTGATATGGATAGGGTTAATAGAAGGAACCCTAGTTTGCCAAAGTTTGAAGTTACGTTCCGGTAGGAACGCTCAAATATAAATGTGCAGATCAAGGACCAGATGGGTTACTGCTGCACGAGAGAGTGATGTCGATGAAGGGATTAAAATCAGAGAGTTAATTCGTCAAAGATCCCATCAATAATCATAGAGGTGACTGAGTGCTTCAGAAAGAACTGATAAGAAGAGTTAAATCGACAAGGTTAAGACAACTGGTAGAGTCTCACTAAGCTTGATAGTGGGGTGAACTGGTAGTGTTAGAACCGGTAAGAAGGTAGGAATGAGTGAAGCAAAGCTGAGAGATAGAAGAGGTCAGACATGGAAGAGTTTGATTAGTAGAATATTCAAAGAGATTCAGCAGAGTACTGGCAGTGACTAGAGGTAGTGTGTCAGAGAAAAGCAAACTGACAGAGATGAGGTAGAGGCTAAACCAGTAAGGTTGCAACAGAGAGTGAAGAAGAGAAGGAACAATTAGAGCAGAGAACCGGTAGAGAATATAGTAGAGGTGAACCGGTAAAGAGTTTATTTGAAAAGGTTATAAAATTCATTTGTAACCAGCATACAACTATAGCATTATTTGTAATAATTGTGATCACTAAGTTGGAGCTTAGTGTAGGGGTTGGTGCTCCTTGGGTTGGTGCCATAAATTAGGGGTTGGTGCTCCTTGGATTGGTGCCTTAAATCAGGGGTTGGTGCTCCTTGGGTTGGTGCCATAGATTAGGGGTTGGTGCTCCTTGGATTGGTGCCCTAAATCAGGGGCTGGTGCTCCTTGGGTTGGTTCCCTAAACTTTGTAATACAATACTTATTGTGAGGTTGGATTGGAGCAGTAGACTCGAACAACATTTCTCATCAAGGTTTTTCCCATGTTGGGTTTTCCTCATACATTCGATGTTATGTGATGTTATTTTGGTGTTTTGTTGAATTTGAGCCATCTCCCTATCTCACTGGTATATCCACCTTGTGTTAGATCTTCTAACTGGTACACACATTTAGGATTAAAAAGGTTAAGTTTGGAAACCACTTATTCACCCCCCCTCTCAGTGGCATCTTTCGTTCTACAAAGATTACTTCTCCTATGGTCGTGATCTGCATCAAGGGGACCCTCTCTACCCCTGCTTGTTCATTATTGTGGTTGAAGACTTGTAGAGAGATATTTAAAAGTTCAATGAAATAGGTAGAATAAGGGGTGTCAAAGTTGCTTGTCTTTTGTATCCTATCACTCATCAATTGTTTGTGGATGACACTATAATCTTTGGAGAAGCATATATCTCAAAAGCTAAAGTTTGAAAAGAGATCCTTGATAATTATGCCATGATTTATGACCAACACATTAACTTTGAGAGGAGTAAAATCTATTTTCTAAATGTCCATTCTGATTTGCAATCTAAAATCACAAGTATCTTAGCCTCTAGTGTTGCTTCCTTTCCAAACTCCTATATGGGTCTACTTCTCATTTCTAAAAACCCCACAAATAACTTATGGAATGGAATTATTTAAAGGTTTAAGAAAAATCTCTTTGGATGGAAAGGAAAACTCCTAAGTTTGGTAGACAAAGTCCAATTGGTGAAGTCTCATTTATAGATCATCCCAATCTACTATCTCTTTTTAAGATGCCTAGATGTATGGGTGACAAAATTGAAAAAAACCAAAAATATTTCCTGTGGATAGGCATGGAAGAAAAGACTCGCATGTCCCTCATTTCCTGGGAGAAAGTTTGCAACTCCAAAAAGGAGGGGAGGCTTGGGATAAGAAAACTTAGACCTTTGTACAAGGCCTTAAATTCTAAAATTGGGTGGTAGTTGGTTAAAAATATAAAAGATCTGGAAAAAATATTCAAAGTCAAATATCTAAATAATGTAAATAGTACCATTCTTCTTCTAAAAAATGAGTTACCATCTGATTCTTGTATCTAGAATAATATATCAAAAATTAGGACCATTCTATGGAAGGGAGAGAAAAAAATTCTTGGGAATAGAAGACCTACTAGGTTCTAGGAAGATGTATGGGTAAAAGATAAAGCTCTTGCTGATCTATACCAAGTCAACTTGGTTAAAAATGCCCTTATCTAATTTTGTGGCACCCTTGTACAAGGATACTTATCATGGCAAGGCAACTAGGTCAAATAGAAAAAATGTGTGGATCATGTCAAGAACACTAAAAACATCTATGATACTAATAAAAGATAAATGGAGGAGGATCAACATTTATACTCTACCTTGGGTGACTACTCCTTTTTTCCCCTCAGAGAGAGGATGAATGGATATGGTGTCATAACCCCTGTAGAGTCTTCTTGAGTAGTTGCATCTTCCTACAATGCAATTGAGCCTAATTCAAGGGAGAAATTCAATTGGAATCTCATATGGGTTAAAGGTTTGATTGTAATTATTACTTGTTTTTGGTGGTTTACTACCCATAGTGAAATTTTGACAATTGACAATTTGAACGAAAGAGGCTTCTCTCTTGTTAATAGGTGCACTCTATATCATAAGGATATTGAAATTATAGATCACAGTTTCCTACATTACCAATTTGCAAAAGAAATTTGGGAGGAGATGCTTGCAGATATTAATATAATGTGAACCTTCTTAGGTAATATAAGAGAAATGACAGAGCAATGGAATCATAGTCCCTATACATATCCAATTATAAGAAACCTATGGTTCCAAATCCCCACTATTATTGCATAGAACATTTGGAAGGAGCATAACAACATGATATTTATAGAGGAGGCTAGAAATGGTAAGGTGTTGTTTCATATAATCAAATAACAAATTAAAGAAAACTTCAATGTTGATTCCTTTAGTCCTAAGGTTATGCCAAGTCTATTAGATCGAAGAATTAAAAAATGTTATGGCATAATTCATAATCTTCTGAATTTGAATTGTAACAAATTTATAATAATAAAATATTGTCATTGGACCCCTTTGGATGATAGTTGGATTAAATACAACTTTGACGGGTTCTCTAAGGGCAGTCCTAGGTTATCAGGAGTAGGAAGTATTATCAAAAATAGGAGGGTACACCTAATAAAAGGTTACTATAGGAATTTGGGCAAGGGCTAGAATAAAAATGTGGAGGATATTGTTGTCTAGAAAGGGCTTAGATGCCTCCATATTTTAAATTGCCAGAATGTTATCTTGGAAGGCGACTCCAAAATTATAATGGATTTCTTAAAAGGAAAGATGAATACTCCTTGGAAAATAAAAAAATGTGGTGCAAGAAAGAAAAAAGTTGATTGGATTCTTTCCCAATATCAAATTCCAATATATTTTTAGGGAGGGGAATAGTGTAACCAATGAAGTTTCCAATCAAGGTTTAAATCACAAAGAATGACATTTTTTCAACTCTATGCAAAACCCTATTGACCTTAAAAAAATTCTAGCGAGGGAAAGGATTAAGTATTACTTGACAGACTCAGTCTCCTACAATGGTATTAATGAGAAGTGTTAAAGTGGTTTATTTATAAAAATTATGAGAATGGGCACCGATTTTTTTTAAATTCAAAATAGGAAGTTGAGCTAGCTGCTGACCCAATTGTTAAGGTGAAGGTTGTGTTGGAGTCCTTTTTGGACTTATGGTGACAAATGAGAAATTAATATTATTTATGCCACAAGTGGTACAAAGCAATATTTTTGCCACTTGGGCTTATTTACTAAAGACAGGGAAATAATTAGATGGAAAGACAATAGTTGTATCTCACATTCTGACAAGTTTTTTAATGATGTGAGATGTCTTTTCACTTGTGTGGAAATCATTGCTGATTATTTTAAAAAAATACTTTTTGATAGTAGTTCATTATTTGGTGGGGTTAGTACTATGAATTGTATATATTCTCTATGTCACTTTCAAATCTCTCTCCAAGCTACCATGTTTCAAAGTTTTTACATGGGGGGCCCTTTGAAGATGAAGCAGTCACCGGTTAGGAAGGACCTCAAAGAGATCAATCTAGACCAGTCAACAAGAGTAAACACAATGGAAACACAAGGACATGATGGAGGAAATTTTGAACATATTGAATTATAACAAGAAAACTGATTACAACCAACTGATAACAACTAGGTTATAGAAATCGGCTCACAAACCTGCTAGAACATACTCAAAGTACAAAATAGATCACAATCGGGACCTCAAATCTCAAGATCTATCTTCTATGATTATTCTAATGTATTGGTTACATTCTAATACTCTATTACAATGATTTCTATGATCCAAGGGGATCCAGTTGTCCCAAAAAAAGATGAAAAATTGAATACAAAGACTTAACGCGCTAAACCAACAAGGTCAGCCTCCACCAATGAAGTTCCTCTGGAAAATACAAAGGGTGAAGAGTAGATCACGAGAAAAGGTCAGCCACATGCCAAGGAACATCAAAATCAGCGCTCAGGGCTCCACAAGCTATGGAAAGGATCCAATCAGCCCAAAAATGGATCAAAACCTGAAGAACAAGACCTAACGTGTAAAACCAACAAGGTCAGCCTCCACCAAGGAAGTTCCTCTAGAAAATCCAAAGGATGAAGAGTAGATCATGAGAAAAGGTTAGCAACACACCAAGGAAGATCGGAATGAATGCTTAAGGCTTCACATGCTATGGAAGGGATCTGACAGTGTTAGGTCCCGGGGACAACTGAGAGGGGGGGTGAATCAATTGTCAAATAAATTCAAAGAAAAACAACTTAACCAACTTTAAATGCTTAATACTGGCAAACTAGTCTTTTATGCCAGTAGACAGTTTTATCAGTCAATTACAGTACCGATAAAGATTAATGTATGAAATAGAAAGACAATAACATCCACAACACATAACACCAATGTTTGTACGTGGAAACTCTGTAAGGGGAAAAACCATGGTGGGAAACCTTACCCACAATCAGATGATACTACTATAGATACTATGTGTATACAAATGGGGTCTGCACATGTAGAAAGGCCAAGCGCCTAGAGCTCACTGCTCAAACACAAATAGGAGTCACACTAACTACAACTGGATGGTTAAATCCAATAAGGATGTACTGCTCAAATTAGCATCTTTCTATGTTGGATTCAGTACCGACGTAGTTCTGATTATCTTCACAAAAACCCTCCTTCAACCTTCAAATGATGTCTACGTGTATAGCTCTTCTTATTCTCGCATATACCTTCATAGAATCCTTTTTTGCATTCCACCCTGATATTACAAATAAGATCTTACATTTATATCATAACCTAAGACCAATTTTAGTAGGTCGGCTCTAAAAGACATTACAATAAAATCAACTTACAAATAAAACAATGTTCGATGCAATAACCGATTCAACATGTCGGTTTGATGCATTTACAACAATAATAAGACATCTCCATAGCGTGTCGTGCTCATCTGGAAAAGATAAACCTGCCGGTGTATAACCTGGACCTATTTATTGGTAATAGAAAATATGCAAATACAAATATGCCAATGAACAAATCTCCAAGACTAAGTGTCCAAATGATGTCTTCGACACAACTAGGTGTTTTCCATGCCATTCCAAGTGCTGGTGAACATTATATCCTGCTAGTGTACCAGATACCGGTGATTGTGCATAAGTTACTTGCTTGTCGGTGAATGTTGCTGATTCTCCAAAGTGCTTGAGTTGATAAGTGTTAGTAGGTGTTGACATCAATGAAAAAACCATACCAAAATACCAACAGACAGATCACCAATGCAAATAGGTCTTGTCAACCAGTAATAAGAAACTATCAATCAGCAAGAGGAAATGTCTTGGAAACCAGTAGCGATAACTTTCTGGAAAACGATCCAAATGCTCCAAGGTTTGGGAATAAGGAAGATGATTAAGTATTCAAGTAAAGTCCAACTCCATAGGTTCTGGTGAGCCAAATCCAGGACACATAGAAAGAAATTCTGAAACTGCAAACAAAAAGAAAAATAGAAAGGAAATATTTTTGGTCAATGCAAGATTGCTATGAACTAGGGATGCTCCCGCATAAGAGCGATTTTTTGTTCTAGAGGTTGCATTGTCTTGAGAATTTTGTTGTAGGGTGGCAAAATGTGGATCCGACCTGCAGCTGTAGAGGAATCACATTAATATGGCATGAAGAGGAACTAAGAATGGTTGAGCGCGTGGGAATACAGACCGTGCTGTGATGGAAATGTTGCAACAGATAGCAACCTGCTTGGAATCCGTGGAGACATCCCAGACAAGAGACCAACACATTGAATATGTAAGTGAAGATGAAGGAGAAGAAGCCCCGACAGAACAAGTAAACCCACCAATGGTTGATCTGGATGAGAAAAGGTTTTTGAGGGTTTTGAGTAGGGTGAATACTAAACCTCATTTTACCCTACCTAAATATGATGGAAAGTTGGATTTAGATGAATTGATGGATAGGATCTTAGAGATGGAGAATTATTTTGATTTTGAAAACACTGTAGAAGAAAGGAAGGTGAAATATGCCTGTACCTGGTTGAAAGGTCATGCATCTCTTTGGTGGGAGCATTTCTAGGTTGATAGAGAAAGAAGAGGTAAAGAGAAGATCAAGACATGGGATCGGATGCTTGCTAAGTTGAAATCAAAATTTATGCCAGCTGATTATCAAGTAAATCTATTCTGGAAGTTGTAGAATTTGAGATAGAAGGAATCTAGTGTGAAGGAATATATTGAAGCATTTTACAAGTTGAATATCAGATTCGAATATGTTAATGATGATGTTGAACAAGTTGCAAGATATTTGAATGGATTGTGAATGCCTATACAAGATGAACTCAATTTGATAAAAATACAGAGTGTTGAAGAGGCTTACCAGTATGCCTTAAAGGCAAACGAAAAGATAAACAAAAGACATGAGCAGAGGTAGAGAGGCAGAAGTGGAAGGTTTTCAGGAGGAAGAGGATATATCAGAGGTAGAGGAACTTGCACAGATCAAAACAAGGATAAATAAGTGAACAAAGAAGGTAATTCATACTAGAAAGATGATAGAAATCTCTATTTAAGGAGAGAACCAGATGGATACCAGAATGAGAATTTTGGAGGACAAGACAAGATACCATTTAGAGGAACTTTCCTTAAGTGTGGAGGAGAAGGACATCGTGCTTTCGAGTGTAAGAAGATAGAGAATACCGAAAGAGCAGCAGTGGTGGAAGAAAACCCCACTAGATCAGATATTAAATCGGAAGATGGAGAACTGTTGATGATGAGGAGAGATTTGTGTCATACTGGGAGACATGAAGAGCCCTTGCAGAGGAAGAATTTGTTCAAGACCAGATGTAAGGTATTCGGTAAGTGTTGTAAAGTAGTTAATGATAGTGGTAGTCCAGAGAATCTTCTTTCAGAAGAGATGGTGAATAAGTTGAATTTGGAAAGATTGAAACACCCTAATCCTTATTAGATAGCATGGATTCAGGATGAACATAAGTTGTTAGTAAGTGAGCAATGTTTGGTGAAATTGAAAATTGGGAATTATCATGATGAAGTCTTGTGTGATATTATTGTTCACTTTATTTTTTCCCAGTCTAAGTTTTCGGCGGGCCCAGTTGTTTTCACTTGTATCCAGCAGCATGGGGTGCGTAGGACACTTGGCATCATGGTGTTTCTCCCTCGGCTCATTTTTGGTGTCCAGTTTTTAAAGTAGTGCAATGGTGACTAATGGCAATGCATGCTGACTTTTTTTGGTAGGCCCACCCGTTAGCGCAGTATGCGAGCGGTTTCTCGCATTTGTGTCTTTTTTAGTAGCCCATCCATGGTTCGCCAAATCTTTTCAGTTCATGGTAGTATATGAACTATTGTAGGTGAAAAATAGAATTTCAGGGGCCGTTTTGTTGGGTGTGACCTCCGTAGCGACATAGCATGTTTTTTCTATTCAAGGGAGTTATACAATTTTGGCATTTTGGGGGAGTTGTTTTTAGGAGCGGGAGCTCTTTAAATGCTATTTTTTCCCTTTTGCGAAGGAGTTCGGAACTTTAAAAAGAAATACAATTAAGTTTTGCTAAGTAGGAGTCTTTATTTCCAACCTTTTAAAACTATTGTGGTTCTACTTGATGAAGGTTACTCAAATTGTGCCTGCAGCCTTTATGATGCCTCTTTCAGTATGCTTTTGATGGTATTTTCTGTGTTGTTGCGTTAAAACTCCAATAACTTTGGGAATATATCCATCTAAGATTTTTCTGATTGAACTATGTCTGGTACTTGTTATCTAGTAAATGCATGATGAATATTTCCTTATGTTGTAGATAAATTTGATTGTAACTTCTAATTATGTTCTTGATCCGGACTTGTAGATTGTTGAATGAGCTTATAGAAATGATATGTTTCTTGATTTCTGTATGTTCATTGTCTTTTAATGATCTGGTGTATCACCTTAGTAGTTTATTATTACTACTTTAAGGGGGTTTGTTTTCTTTCTCTTTTCTCAAAACCCAAGAAAGACTCAGCTTCTCAATCCTGGAGGTCATTCAGTGCAACCTATGCAAATCGGTCCCTAGCACTGAATTTCCCATAAGGCTGTTTGTTTCCAAAGCAAAATTTAGAGTCAACAGTTCTTTTTCTGGCATGCCCGGTGGGACAAAATTATTTTAAATACATCTCAGCCAGTTTATGAGTCATAGGCCTATCACCAGGAGTCAAACGGCCATACACCCTCACCTTCTTTTTTCTGCATTGGTGACCATCCATTCAGCTAAAGTTTCACCTTCTTAGGGCCTCCCCATAATCATACACATTGTGATGGCACAAGTTCCTCCCCGAAACTTTGTGACTTGGGACAATGGTAGCCCCTTCATTCCCCTAGTTCCACCCATAGTCTGGGGAGCCATTCTGGCAACCGCACTTAAGGTCATTCCCAAGTTCACAGGAGAATGTCATAAAACCTTTAGGGAGCATCTGCAAGATGTGGCTACTATTTGCACTGTCCATGACATCACCAAGAAGAATGTAGCTTTGAGGTTGCTCATAGCGTCTTTCAAAGGAAAAACTTTGGACTGGTTTAGATCTTTAGGCCCCAGTACTATAGGGGATTGGGATTAGTTGGGGGATCATTTCTTTTAGAGATTCTTAGACAAGCTGACAGATCATCCCTAATGCACTAGCTCATTACAATCAAGAGGGCTCCTATAGAGGTATTAACTATTTTTAATCTGAGATTTCAACGAACCTGGCAAAGGATACCGTTGTCTGCCCGCCCTCTTGTAGATATGGCTTTCGTATTCTAGCTAAAAGATTTTAATTCTGACATATCAGTGATGATTCAATCCTTAGGAGGTAACACTCTTCCACAACCATTTGATATAGCGGTTCAAGCTGAAAATAACCTTATCGACACTGGAAAGCTAGCCCCTCACCATATAATGCCAATTTTCCCTGAAATATCTACCCAAGTCATGGAGGAAGCCACTCCGAGCACCTCCGCTTCACAGTCTATGTATTCTCTCCCTACTCCCCAAATCGCTTCTCTAGCTGCTGAAGTCAATGATATGAAAAATCTGTTGAGATCCTTCTCCAATAAAATTGTCAACCTAAAAAGGGCCCAGGTTTTGCCCACCAAGCCTCCTTTTTAGCAAAGTTTCCAAGGAAACCGACCTCCATACCAACATCCTAATCATCAGGCTAAGAAATCTCTTTCATTGAATGGCCAAATAGCCCCAGTTCCTAATCCATTGCAGGCCATCCACTTGACCGTTGGTAGAGAATTGACCATAGGTCAAAATAATTTGGTGGATGACACTAACTCTTGGTGTTTCCCGTGCAACAACGCTCATACTCCGAGGAATTGCCCAAGGGAAAATTTTCAACAGAAGGTCATAGAACAAAGAAACTCAGGCATGATGCCGGATGAATCTGCGTACACATCTCTGGGTATGGATAATGCAGCTTTTGTCGCTCAGATGCAAGGAATGTCATTACAACAAGAAGCGGAGATCGCCCCTGATCATGCACCTTTTTCATGGATGGAGGAGGAGGACACAGTGATGACCAATGATGCAGGTGCTCCAAAAGATGGAACCCCCTATTGTGCATTCTGATTACAATCTTCACTCTAAAAGGTGTTTGACTAGGGAGGACACCAACAATATGAGATTAGTGCCCGTAAACCAGCCCCTGGAGCCACCAGTCATCAGTTCTGCCTATCCCAAGAAAGAGTTCATCCCTTATAAACTGAAAGAGCCAAAGGTCATCACACCTCTGGTGCTGGATTTAGTGGAACAGTTGAAGAAAGCTCCAACTCATGTCTCTCTATGAGACCTCCTCAGTATTCCAGAGCAGAAGAATAGGCTAAGAGAGGCATTGTCTCATGATCAAAAGGATGCAGGTGCGGTAGCTCCACCACCTGTTCAGACTGATGGAGCAGGTCACGACCCAATAGTTAGTAAAATGCGCTCCCTTGTCGTAATGACAAATGAGAGCTCGCCCTTCGCTGCCCAAGGAGAAGGTAAGCCTAAACCGAATCCTTTTTACCTTACCCTTATAGTTGGAGATAAACTTATGCATAAATCCATGATAGATTCTGGGGCTAGTACCACAGTCATGCCTAAGCAAATTTTTGAAGTATTAAACATTAAGTATGACCCTTTAGGTAAAGGAGTAATGCAGCTTGATGGTAATAGGGTTAAGATCGTAGGTCTCATCAAAAGCCTGCGCTTGACGTTATTTGCATGTCCAAGTATAATAGTATCTTAGGAAGTAGTGATCATCGATATTCCTCCCATCTTTGGGCTCTGTCTATCTCAAGACTTTACTACTAAAATAGGAGGCTATATGTCCCTAGATTGGTCCCACCTTATCCTCTGTACCCGACATAGCTCTAAGATGAAGATCCTTTCAGAACCCCTTCATGCTGAGCACATAGCTGACCAGGACTTGATTAATTTTGAGCCTACCCACACCTCTATATCCAATGATGAATGAAAGGTGGTAGAGATTTTAGAAGATGAAGAAGTAGCAGGGGAAATCCCACCCGAACAAGAAGCTTTCCTAAATGAGTTCATAGATTTAGACCCCTTCTCTAATTACCATGCCACCGGCCTAGGTACCTATTACATTTTCGAAGAAGATCAAAAGATCCCAAAAATCACCAGGGATCCGTTCTCCGAATATCACTTGTCTTTGGCTCTATGGACCTTACACTTCGACGATGCCAAATGCAAAATGGGCTTCGGAGCCAGAGTTTGTCTCACCCCCCTGCGGGCAATCATATCCGAAAGTCTTTTCAGTTGCAGTTTGCATGTTCGAATAATGAAGCAGAGTATGAAGGAATAATTCAAGGTTTGAACATGGCAGAAAAGATGGGCATTAAAAAACTGAAGGTCCTTGGTGATTCCGAGCTAGTAGTGCACCAAGTTCGAGGGATATCCAGTGCCAAGTATGTTCACATGAGGTCTTACCGTTCCAGAGTCTGAGATCTAATAGAAAGTTTTGATGCTTTCAATATCATAAGCATTCCTCGGAAACTAAATACCTCAGCGGACCACATGGCTACCATAGGAACTCATTTTGATCTTTTTGTAGACTTCCTAACCGGCTCCCCAACAATCATTGTAGTGGTTTGCCCGACTATCCCTAATAATGATACATATTGGCAAGTGTTTGAAAGTGATGAGAAGAACGCTTTGTTTATCCAAAGCTTGGGAGAGTTTGCTGACCAGCTGCAACCTAAGATCAAAGAAGCTTATGGGAACCAGGTTATTCAGTTAAAATCCAACAAGCTCCCTAATGGTTTGATTACCTTAGAAAACCTGTTTGACCATGAGGATGCTAAAAAGGATAAGCAGAATCTCACAACAAATAAAGGAGATTATGCTGAGATGTCATTCGGAAGCGGAAGAAACCTCAAGGTGGGAAAAGGTGTTTCCTCTAAGGACATAAAGAAGCTGGCTCAATACTGTGATGAATATGAAGGTGTCATGGCTTGGTCTTATGATGATTTAAAGGGGTACAATCCTAACATCATCCAGCACACCATTGAACTTGCACATGGAGCTAAGCTAGTCCAACAGAAGCAAAGACTAGTCAACCCCAAGATTGAATCCCTCATGGTTCAGGAGTTGAAGAAGCTGATTGAATCAAAGATTATTTACCCCATAAAGAATAGTACATGGGTGTCCAATTTGGTCCCTGTTAGGAAGAAGAATGGAGATATCTGACTCTGTGTGGATTTTCGAGATTTGAATCGAGCATCACTCATGGATCATTATCCCTTGTTGTCGATGGAACAATTATTGAGCATCGTAGTTGGATTAGAAATGTTCTCAATGCTTGACGATTTCTCAAGATATAACCAGGTAAGTATGAAAGCGGAGGACCAACACAAGATGACTTTAACTACCAAGTAGGGAACATTTGCATACCAAAAGATGCCTTTCAGTTTGTCAAATGCCGGCGCCACTTTCCAAAGGGTCATGGATTTATCTTTCAAAGAGATAATTAACAAGATTATCCTAATATATTTAGATGACCTGACTATGTTTTCCAAACACCGGGAGGATCATTTTGATCACCTCGAGTTAGTCCTTTAAAAATGTCTTGAAATCGGGATCTCCTTGAACCCAAAGAAATGTATCTTCGGGGTTCCTCAGGGGAAACTGCTTGTGCATATAGTTTCAAAGGAAGGTATCTCTATTGATCCAGATCGGGTCAAAGCCATTAAGGATCTCCCCCTTCCGGTTAACAAAAAGGGAGTCCAATCCTTTCTAAGAAAGGTCAATTTTGTTAGTTGCTTCATCTCTGACTTTGCTGGAATAATAAGACCCATCACTCTCATGCTAAAAAAAGATATACATTTCAGATGGACTGCTGAAGCTAAAAAGGCTTTTGACCAAATAAAACATGCAATCTGTTCAGCCCTCTTATTAGCTAATCTAGACATGTCCAAGGATTTCATAATGTATGTCTATTTCGGTTAACATAGTATCGCTATGGTATTAACTCAAAATGACACACAAAAGGGAGGAGAGCACCCCATAGCTTTCCATTCAAAAACTCTTAAAGATTATGAGCTCTGCTACAACTTTGTGGAGAAACAAGGCTTAGCTATCGTAAAAGGACTAAAGAAATTCAGGCATTTTATTGCCTGTAAGAAGATCACAGTATATGTAGCTCATCCTGCAATAAGGGAGTACATCATGGAGGGTGACATCACTGGAAAAAGAGAAAATTGGATCACTAAGATTCTAGAATATGATGTCTATATCAGGCCTACAAAGCTAGTCCATGGAAGAGGCCTATGCGA
The DNA here is from genome assembly GCF_030272615.1 of Cryptomeria japonica. NCBI lineage: Eukaryota > Viridiplantae > Streptophyta > Pinopsida > Cupressales > Cupressaceae > Cryptomeria > Cryptomeria japonica. Next base: position 600,135,281 of record NC_081405.1, on the reverse strand, counting down.
GTATATAGTGCAAGACAGTGAACCCTGGGGTGATAGAGTCACTGCAGAGGAATCGGTTATGTTTATGCCCAAGGTGCCCAACAACAGTTGGATTGACAAAAGGAAACATTTCATGAAGATTGGAATTTTGCCTGAAAAATCCCCCTCGGGCTAAGAGGAGGTTCTATCGACTCCAAAACAACAATTTCTTCTTAATAGATGGAACTCTTTTCAAAAGGAATTTTGACGGAGTTCTGCTCCGCTGTGTGGACCAGAACCAGGCTAGTAAAATCCTACATGATTTTCACTATGGCTCCTCAGGAGGCCACTTCTTCGTACCCATGACCGCTATGAAAATTACCCAAGCGGGATATTTTTGGCCATCCATGTTCAAAGATGCACACATTCTTGTCAGAGGATGCAAAGAGTGTCAATATTATATGGGAAGAGGTAAGAAAGCGGCCATGCCACTTAGGCCTGTGTCAGTGGAAGAGCCTTTCGCTCAATGGGGCCTTGATTTTGTCAGGATGATCAACCCTCCAAGTTTAGCTGGACACAAATGGATCCTGACCGCCACTGATTATTTCACTAGATGGTCTGAAGCCATCCCTCTGCGGAATTCATCTGAAAGTGAAGTGTTGGCTTTCTTAGAAGATCTGACTTGTCGGTACGGTCCCCCAAAAACCGTTATATTAGATAATGTGTGCGCACTCACAGGCTCGCGAATCACATAGTTTTCTCTTAGCAGAGGTATTTATCTCAAGACCTCTTCCAATTACTACCCTCAAGGGAATGGTCTTGTCAAATCTACTAATAAGAACTTGATCCGACTTATCAAAAGGATAGGTTCCGAATGTAAGAGGGAGTGGCACCACCACCTAAGAAGCACACTATGGGCAGACTGCATAACACCCAAACAGATTCTAAAAAACTCCCCGTACAAGCTGGTATATGGGAAAGATGCACTTTTTCCCTTGCCACTAGAAATCCCAGTGTTGCAATTGCTAAAATCCGTGGATATCACCAAAAATGGTCCAATGGCCGTAAGATTGGCGGAGATTATGGAGCTAGAGGGAGCAAGAGAAGAAGCTTTCATAGCTATCCAAGACAGACAGGAAGTCATAAAAAGGTGGTTTGACAATAAAAAGAGTTTTGATGTGATTTTCGCCCTCGGAGACGTTATTTTGAAGTACAACGAGAGAATGGCAAAACCTGGTCAGTACGCCAAGTTCGACTACCTGTGGGAGGGTCCTTTTCGCATCATAGGTCACAAAGGTTTCAATGATTTTGAGTTATAAGATATGAATGGAGATCCCCTCTCCATCCTGATTAATGGTTTCCACCTCAAACCTTTTCATTAAGGGTCCCCTTCCCTTTTCAAGTAAATAATGTACATTGTGTTCATGATGTATATAGTGCTTATTTATTTTAATTATTTCCAGCCAAGCAAGCATGAAAAGGAGAAGTGAACAAAAGAGAGAGGTTAGATGGAAGAGAAAAGTAAATTCATTTATATTAAGAGTTTCTCATATTCTTGTTACAAAATATATGGGCCCTTGGCCTCTCTTTTTGTTTATATCTTGCAGTTCAAGCGCAAGTCATTTTTTTTCACCACTCCTTTCAGTGACTCTCTTCAGTGTCGGAGTCTTCTTCTTCCCCAAGCCATTATGAATCAGAAGAGCTCTTGGGCTCCCCGGGCATGAAGATGACTACTAGTTCTGGCTGCTGATCTAGCGTTAAGATTCTTGGAAAAATGTAATCTCTTAACTCAGTGTACCAGTCCGTGCCTTCCAGAATTGGGACTATCATATGAACACGTAGAAGGACTTCTACAGCGAGCTTAGTGCAGTACTGATGGGAAGACAGAGTCATGGTCTTCAAACCACTGATAAGTGGATGCCACGCCACTTCTTCATTCTGCATGATGAATCGCTCCAAGTCGGACGTCGCAGAGAGCCCTAGGAAGGGTACGTGGTATGCGACTACGTCATCGAGCCCACCTAGGTAATATGAGGGAAAAAGCGCTTGAGTCAGCTACATCATTAGCAACCTAGACTGACCGCAATCCAACAAAGAGGCTACAAAGCGCGAGCAAATGTCTATATTTATCCTATATCGGTCTAGTTTGCCAATGAAATCCTCTCCAAGTATCCATGTGATTACGGCTATTATTAAGGGGTTCTTCCTGCACGTCATCCCTTGCAGCCTCCAATTTGATATGTTTCCCAAGAAAGTGACCTATGCCCTTTTGTTGACAAGCTAAAAAAGAGTATCCATTTCTTCAAAAGCTTCGCTGTTAGAGCTTGAATTGTGGTAACAAAATGTCTGAAAAGACATATTTATAGAAAAAATCCTGGTAGATAGATGACTGATAACTAGAGCTTATGCATTCCTAATTCCAATGTCTCTATCATGTCTCCATTAATTTGCATCATGTGAATAGGATTACTTTCAAAATACCAGTGTCTTGTCAGTTACCTCAAGGAGAGAAATGGATGGAAGCAAGGAGCCATGCGTACATTTAGGTACATGGTGCTTTAAATGTTAAGCTCCGCCAGCTTGTTTCAACCCCTGCAGCCATTATTTCTGACTGATCCCCTCGATCAAAGAAAGTGGCCTGAGAAGCGTTTCCTGAGAAATGTCAAGGTAACCAAAGTGTTTTCTAGGAAAATGGGAATGATAGCGCCCTTGATTTGCGGGGATTGATCATAGCAGCAATTTGAGTTGGCACGTGTGTAAACAAATCCTTTCTTTGAAGCACTTGGTTTTCACAAAAATCAAAGCATATTATGCCTTTAAAGCTCAAAATTTCTCTCTGTCATTGGCCTATTTTTTATATCTTTGAAGAATGAAGCAAGAGGAAGATGAGAAGGGTTCCATCTCCAATCTTTAGTTTTCCAGCGAAAGGAAAAGGGGGATTGTCTGCATATATGGATTCTGAGGCTGCGTCTGCAAGTGCTGTTCTCAGAGATTTCTGGGTTAATGTTTTTGAAGAGTTGTCATATTCTTCACATGCTATTCTTGCAAGGAAGGAGTATCCAAAGACAAAGGCCAAGGCTAAAATGATGACCCGGAATGCATTTGTTGTTCTGAATTCTTTAGAAAATATCTATGAGCCCGAGGTCCGAAGGTAGCCAAAAAAACCTTAGAGAGGCTGCTTGCTCAAGGATGCTGCATCACAGAAATGATCCTCATTCCATAGCAATGTGTTTCTAGAAAATTGGTGCTCCTGAATATTTGGTTCCCGCAGTTCCATAATGCCCTGAGCTCGTGGCTGCTTGTGCAGAGGCTTTTGATCCTACTTCGTGTTGCATTAGCGGCTCTCACCTAAAATTGACCATATCTCCAGAAGCTATTAGGGAAATGCTATGCTTCCCAATCTTTGAAAATATAGAGGTCTTCTCAGAAAAATACATGGAGGAGTTCTAGAGTACCAGGAGAGATACTTTGTCTTTCTATCAAAGTACCCTCAATCAAAGCTTGTCAGCTCGACTTCCAAAGTTCCCTTTGTCCTACAATGACCTAAAGAAAGATGACCTCAAGGATATCTCATCTACCTTGGCATGGTTGTGTGGTCATGACAATGACCAGGATATCACAGCTTCCATGATGGGTTTTCTTTTCAAATGTAGGAAGCAAAGAGAGCCTTTCCACTTCGACTTCTCTGTGACTATCGCTAAGGCCATTGTTAAGCAGTTATTTGAGTTCCAATAGTTGTGGCACTTTAGATTTTCTTTAGTATTGGTACACCTACTTTTGCATTAAAATGAAGCTTTCTTCGCATAGCTCATGCGCTTCGCTACTTATGATAAGTCAGGAAATGTAATGCCGATGTCTTGCTGGACACCTCTATTGCTGGCCTATTATGATACCTACCTATTTTCAGATTTGTTCATGGCTTCCATGCTCAAAGACTTTGGAGTGATTCTTGACTAACCTTTAGCTCTTTTCTCCCAAATTCAGATGAACTGGATGCAGAATGAATGCCCTCCTTGTGACTAGTTTGTGGGCCCTAATTTTTCTTTCATCCATGTGCATGGGTTCTTTAAGGAACCTTTCCGGCTACCCACTTACGTAACTGATCGAACCCTGGCTCTGGAAATGGCAAGGCAGTTGGCAAGAATTGAACAAGAAATTGGCGCTGGAAAGCATGATACCTCCATCACTGAAGATAATAAGGCCATTGGCCCAATTACTCTAGTAAGAAGAAAAGTAGCTGAGGAAACCCTGACGTCAAAAATGGTGCAGCTAGGTTTTGTAGTAATTGATGACTCTTGGAGTTACGACCCTGATGGTTGCTTAAGAAAAAGGAAAAATACCATGAGGCATGAACTTCAAAACTTATGGACTAAGTGCACAAATCCCTAGGTTGATGACCCAAGTAAATATGTGGGCCCTGACAATTTTCCTATTTTGGAACGCCCTTCATGGCTAAAGTTTTATTCTCCAGTACAAAGGTTCAACCTCGCGAAGCCTATTCCTTAGGTATTGTTGGAAAACATGAAGACTTTATCCTAGTCTAGATAGAAAAGGGAAGATTTTTGGGTTTATCGTCAAGAGGTAAATCAACTTAGAGCCAACCTCGGGAATGTATCCCTGGATGAGGGTTTTGAACAAGAGTGGGGTAAGGTAATTAAATTTGACAATGAGATAGGTGACAGTTCCTCACATGGAGACTCGTCTCCCAAGGTAGCCACCTAGTAGGAGTTTGGGATTATAAATATCGAAGGGCAAGAGCTAGAGCCACAAATTCTTCCTCCTTTAGATAGTGCAACTCATAGGTCTCATTCGTAGGCTAGTAAGAGGTAGTCTGAGAAGAAGTCCTTTGAGGGCCCTCCAGAGAAGAAGCCATACCCTAGCATGCCAGGAGGGATCCCACCTAATACATTGACGGCAACATCTTCAGATCATCAGCCGCCGCATCCTTTTGCTGCTTAGGTATACCCTCTTTTCCCTTTTTCTCAGACTTCGAATGTTCTTTTGACTTCCCCCATGACTATGATGCAAACCTTAGTCCCTACCACTATCAATTTAGCCCCAAAGGGTATGTCGGTTAATCCCCAAGATGTGCTCATACAGGCTTTTGTCCCATTCCCAGACATGGCTTCCATATCTGCAACTTTTCAATCACCTGCATTAGAAGCAATCCCTGTATTGCGTAGGCTAGGTTTTGAAGAGTCATCTCCCTAGGCTATGGGCACAACATCTTCTAGCCCTTTCCCATTAGTAGGTTCCCCTTTTGTCCCGTTATTGACCCCACTGGTTGTAACCCATCCCATCCAACTAGTTTTCACTGCCCTTTTTTCGCATTTCCCTTTTGTGGTCCCTCCCGGTGCAGCTTTTGCAGGTCAAGTCATAAATCATCCAGATGAGTTCCGACAGTAGGTTGTTTATGATAGAGCCACCAACTTGAGTAAGACTAGCAAGTGAAAGGAGAAGGAAGGTGCTTGTCGCACCCTACCTCGTTTACAAACACATTTTAGTGAGCAAAGGGATTGCCTCTACTTTGCAAAGCTGGTTCCCAAGGTTGACAAACTGGTATCTCATATGAGACTTGATGACTATGCATTGTACGACATCAACATTAGTCTCCAAAGTGCCACAACATCTGACAAGGTTTGAATGATGGAGTAGACTTCCAAAGCGGTATCCATAGACTTTATTAAGAAAAGTCATCATTTGGAAAAGCTCCAAGTAGAGAATGTTAGTCTTCATGATTCCCTTACCCAACAAAGGAAGGAAGATAAGGCTCGGGGCTCAAAGATCAATCGTCTGCAAGGTCTGATAACTTAGGCTAATTCAGAGAAAAGGAAGTTACAGTTAGCTCTTAACAACGTAAGTTCTCAGCTAAAAGGTCAAGAAGCGATAAGAAATGTGGCTTTAAAGGAATTACAAGAGAAGGACACAGAAATACAATGGTTAAAGGCTGCCTCTAGGGACGTCGCCCAGGTCCAGATGCAGTTGCGCAAAAAAATCCTTCTCAAAGAGGATTATGCCCATCAACTAAGTGAAGCCTAAGTATCACGGTCAGAGGTAAAGACAAATTTTGAGGCAGAGCTAAAAGAGAGAGAGACTAGCCTTAGACAATCCGGTGAGTGCATCTCAGATTTGTAGACTCTTCTACGACAGGAGCATGATTGTACATTGCAGTTGCAGCAGGACGTTAGGACTGGGGAGGCAAAGATCCTAGCCTTGAAGAATCAAGTGGCCATTGAACAAAGCAAACGCAATCAACTCTAGTAGGAGATGACAGTGAAAGATAATAAAATATCTCAATTGCTGAGCCTTCCACCTTCACAACAAATTGCTACAGATTTCTCTATCATGCTAATAGAATTATATGTTTCTCATTGGGAAAAGGTAAAGCAGTATTGCCCATCCCTGCAGCCGGTGTTAAGATTTCTTAATGATGCACAATCACTTTGTGCTAAAGCCAACACTCTTATTAACAGTTCTATGCTTGTCATTGGGCCTAAGTTCCTAGTAGCCCAAAATATTATTCAGTTGCTATATTCTTCTTAGGATGAGGAACTTAGGGAGAAAGGGATTACGGACTGCTGATAATTGATAAAAAAAACTAATGTTTTCATAAACTGACATAGGACAATCATGCAAGTTTTAGCTGCCCTGGCGCCTTTACAATTTTCAGTTCCAAACATCAGACAACATTTAGAGAAGTTCATTTCTTTGGGCTTACCTTCTCCTTTCCCTACAGATGATTGTATGCTAGGGATTGAACAAGTATTACAACAGGTCAAAAATTTGCAACAGGATAGAGCTTTCCTGTCGTAGCTGGGGAATCCCATTTTGGTGAATAAGGTGGAGTGTCTTTTGCATCCTCTAGCCCAACTATCTTCTCTCCTGAAACAGGTCCAAGATGAGCCTGTACCTCTGCCCTTTGATGAATTAATTTGCCTGGATCAATATTTTAAAGATTTAGAGGCGCAAGCTATGCTCTCTAAGGATGAATGGTTGCCTTTACAACAATCTTTCGATCTGTTCCGTCCCGTTATGACCTGAGTTTTAGTTTGTGAAACCAGTAATTTTGGGTTCTTCCATTCCACACATAGAATTTACCCTATTAGTCACCAAGAAAGGTTCACTTTATTTTTCCCCGATCTAAGTTTTTGGTGGGCTCGGTTGTTTTTGCTTTTATCCAGCAGCGTGGGGCATGTAGGACACTTGGCATCACAACGTTGCTCCGTCGATTTATTTTTGGCATCTAGTTTTTAAAGTAGTGCAATGGTGACAAATGGAAATGCATGCTAACTGTTTTTGGTGGGCCCACCTATTAGCATAGTATGCGAGCGGTTTCTTGCATTCGTGTATTTTTCAGCAGCCCTTCCACGGTTAGTTGAATCTTTTCAGTTCATGGTAGTATGCAGACTGTTGCGGGTGAAAAATACAATTTCAGGGGCCATTTTGTTGGGTGTGACCTCCATAGTGACACGACATGTTTTTTCTGTTCAAGGGGGTTATACCATTTTGGCATTTTGGGGGAGTTGTTTTCAGGAGTGGGAGCTCTTTAAATGCTATTTTTTCCCTTCTACAAAGGAGTTCAGAACTTTGAAAAGAAAGACAATTAAGTTTGCTAAGTAGGAGTCTTTATTTCCAAACTTTAAAACTATTGTGGTTCTACTTGATGAAGGTTATTCAAATTGTGCCTGCGGCCTTTATGATGCCTCTTTCAGTATGCTTTTGATGGTATTTTCTGTGTTGTTGTGTTAAAACTACAATAACTTTGGGAATATATCCATCTAAGATTTTTTCGATTGAACTATGTCTCGTACTTGTTATCTGGTAAATGCATGACGAATATTTCCTTATGTTGCAGATAAATTTGATTGTAACTTCTAATTATGTTCTTGATCTGGACTTGTAGATTGTTGAATGATCTTATAGAAATTATATGTTTCTTGATTTCTATATGTTCATTGTCTTTTGATGATCTCGCATATTGCCTTAGTAGTTTAGTGTTACTACTTTAAGGGTGTTTGTTTTCTTTCCCTTTTCTCAAAACCCAAGGAAGAGCCGGCTTCTTAATCCCGGAGGTCATTCAGTGTAACCTACGCAAATCGGTCCCCAACACTAAATTTCCCATAAGGCTATTTGTTTCGAAAGCAAAATTTAGAGTCAACAATTATGCCTATGGATATTTGTCATCTTTTTTTGGGTAGACCTTGGCAGTTTGATAGACAGGAAATACATGATGGGAGGAAGAATACATACACTATTGTGGCCAATGGGATGAAGCAAACCTTGTTGCCCTTAGAGGAACCTTTGAAGAGTTAAGTCTGTATGAATTCTAGAATCTATTTCGTGGATGGAAGGAAATTCTCGGATGGATTGAGACATGAGAATGTTGGCATTAAGTTGTAATTGATGTGAACTAGTATTTTAGGCTACCAGTAGAGGAATGTGAACCCGGTATGAAGAAGATAAACCGACATAAATAAGTTTGACATGAAGGCTTGTCAACCAGTATGGTGGAAGACAAGTAGGTATTAAAACTCTCAGTGACATCACTAGTAAGAGGCGATATGAAGTTGTGTGTTGGCATGACTAGTTGTAACCAGTATCAAGGCTGGGTGTTTGCTTATGATAATGTTTGTGATAAAGAGCCAGAGTGACAAAGAGATCACAAACTGCCGGAGGTGAAGTTGTGATACTAGTGTAGTGTAAACTATTGGTTAGCAGTAGGAGTAGGTCTCATTGATAAGGACTTGTGCCAGTATGAGTTTGATTAATGATAAAGTTTAAACCAACATTGTCTTAGTGAGATGAGTGTATGCCGATGTGGTGAGCATGCAGATGTCGGTGAAGTTTCCATCAACATGGTTGTTGGAGCAGTTAGTCGACATTAAATTAAACATCCACAAATCATGAGTCGATAATAGATTGATGTGGCTCGATGAAGAATGAATGACATAGAAAGATCAGGGAGTTATTGGCGCCTGGACCGAAGCAAGGAAATTGGATTGCAAGAGGACCTAGAGAAGGAAATAGATGGGTCATAAATGAGTTGATAGATTTCAAGGCCAGAAATCATGGTCGGGTTTGCTATTTTTGGCAAGCATACTCTGGGAAGATGGAAAATACACGATGGCTTATTCCTCTAATGCAAGTGTGTGATTCCAAGTGGAATGGATCAGATTGGATGCAAATTTGGTTGGGAGAAGGTAACCCTAGCCACCCTCTATTTGAATTAGTTTTTGGCAAGAAAGCTATAGTTTAAATATGGCGACCTTAGACATATAGAGTTTCTACTACTAAAGGGTAAAGAAGAGAGTGAAATTTTTGTTTGAGAGCCAAAGACAAAAATAATTGAAGTGTTTGTGAGTGAAGATTGTACCGATAAGGAGAAGTAGGGTAAACTGGTGTAAGGAACAAACCAATAGAGTGAGCATAGAATGCAGAGGTGACAAACAGAAAGAAGCAGTACCTGATAGAGAGTGACCAAGTGCGATTTGAATTCAACAGAGCAGAGGGAGAGAAGATTAAGGAGAGTTAGAACCAGTAGGAAGGCTAAGTTGTAGTGGGTGCTAAGTTGATATAGACAGTAAGATAGAAACAGGAAGTGCAAAGATTTGAAAGGTTGTAAGACTTCATTTGCAGCAAGGATCCCAATTGTTTATCTGATTTTTTCATATTGTTTACATTGAGTAGGTGCTTAGTGCAAAGGTTGTAGCTCCTGTAGGTCCCGAGACAACTGAGAGGGGAGGGTGAATCAGTTGTCTGATAAATTCAAACCAAATACTTATTAACCAACTTAATGCTTAATACTGGTAAATTAGTTAAGTATGCTAGTAGATAGTGTTAACAGTAAATTGCTATACCGGTAAGAATTAATGCATGAAACATAAGCACAAAGTCATCCACAACACATGACACCAATATTTGTACGTGGAAACCCTGTAAGGGAAAAACCACGGTGGGAAACCTTACCCACAATCAGATGATACTACTGCAGATAGTAAGTGTACAAAGAGGGGTCTGCACATGCAGAAAGGCCAACAGCCTAAAGCTCACTGCTTAATCACAAATGGGAGTCACACTGACTATAGTTGGATGGTTAAATCCAATAAGAATGTACTATGCAAAATCGTATCTTCATATGCTAAATTCAGTACCGGTGTAATGCTGATATGTTTCTACAAAAATCTAACTTCACCTTCAGATGATATCTTCGTGTAAACCTCTACTTGATCTTGCATATATCTTTACTCAAACCTTTTTTTTGCATTCCACACTTGATCTTACAAATAAGATCTTACATTTATACCATACCCTAAGACCAATTTTAGTAGGTCAACTCTACAATAAAAACATTTTATAAATAATATAATATCCGATGCAATAACCGATTAAACATGTCGGCTTAATGCATTTACAACAATAATAAATCATCTCCATAGTGTGCCATGCTGATCTGGAAAAGATAAACCTATCAGTGTAACCCTGAATAACCTGGACCTATTTGCCGGTAAAAGAAAATATGCAAATAAGAATATATCAATGATTATTACTTCAAAATAAAGTGTCCACATGATATTTTCGACATTACCAAGTGTCTTCCATGTCATTTCAGGTACCGGTGAACAATATATCCTACCGGTGAACCATATACCAATAACTGTTGCATAGTTTACTGGTTGCCGGTGAATGTTGTTGGATCTTCAAAGTAGGTATATTTAGTAGGTGTTGACATCAATGACAAAACCATACCAAAATACCAACAGCTCCTTTAGGTTGCAGCCTATAAATTGTGTAAGGGTTGGTGCTCCTTTGAGTTGGCACTCATAAATTAGAGATTGGTGCTCCTTGGGTTGGTGCCCTAAAATTTGTAAACAAATATTTTCACTGTGAGGTTGGATTGGAGCAGAAAATCTCCAGCAACTATTCTCACCGAGGTTTTTTCCCACTTTGGATTTTACTTGTACATCTAGTGTTGTGTGTTGCATCTTCATATGTGTATTGCATTAATCATTTTTGATATTTCTCCTACACATGTTATTTGCATTGCTTTGGTAATCGGTCTACATTTTGGTTATTTCATATTGAACCAGTATAGCTCTGATTAAGTGAAAATTGTTTAAATCATTGATTCACCCCCCTCTCAGTGATCCATTGTGCCCAACAATTGATATCAGATCCTAGGTACCCTATTTTGTCAAAGAATTCTCTAGCTTGGGTATATCTTGTCAAGTGTTCACAATGACAAGAAATAAAATCAGCCTCCTCAAAAGACCTTATGTTTGATGGTGTCAACTATGCCTTTTGGAGTAGAAGAATGGAAACCTGTTTGTCCTCTCTATGTTGTGATGTATGGATGTTAGTTATGAATGGGTATATTGTCCATGATAATCCTCCTAATGATCCAGACACTAAAAAGAAATATGAGAACAATGCTAAGGAAAAGAATGCTATTCTTAATGGGCTATCTGATAATGAGTTTGTTAATGTCATGCACTTCTCATTTGACAAAGCAACTTGGGATAAGTTGTAGAAAATATTTGAAGGTGATGCTAAAGTGAAGTAAGCCAAGTTATAGACATTGAGATCACAACTTGAGGGTTTGAAGATGAGTGATGAAGAGAAGATTGATGACTATCTCCAAAGATTTGATGAAACAACAAACACTATTAGAGGGCTTGGAGAAGAAATAAAAGATGAGGTAGTAGTGAAGAAGGTACTTAGGTCCCTTACACCTAAGTATGATACAAAGGTTTCTGCAATAGAAGAAACAAAAGATCTGAAAGTCTTTACAATGGATGAGTTGTATGGTTTGCTAATTGCTTATCAAATGAGGATTGTCGGTACTAATGTTGTGAAGAAAGAAGCTACATTCAAAACATCAAGAAAAGGAAAAGAAGAGTCTACTCATGACGGAACCGGTCAACACTCTGATGATAACATGGAAAAATTTGGCAGAAGACTCAAGATGGGTTGAGGCAAATACAAAGGCAAGCTGCCCCTGAAATGTTTCAACTATGGAAAGATTGGACATTTTGCTGCCAAATGTCCCTATGGTGATAGGAATGAAGATGATCAATCAGGTGGTAGCAAATCATAGAGTAAAGATAGAAAGAAGAATGTCTACCAGAATGGCAGAAGAGGCAACTAGAAGGAGAATAGTCTCTACACACATGAAAATGATACCACCGATGAGGAACGTGTCTTAGATGACTGTTATAGTGAAGATGATGTCAGTGCAACCCTTTTCATGGTACAAGAGGTTCTGGTACCTGAAGAAGGAGAAGAGGAAGATCAAGAAGTAGAACTAGATCTTGAAGTAGAGCTCATCGGTTCCTTGGAAGAGCTAAAGAAAACAAGAAGAGATCTAAAGAAGGTGAAAAAGACTGCTGCTAAAGAACAAGAGATGTTGGAGAAATCTCTTGAAGAGTCCAAGAAAACAATTGTAGATCTAATACTTCAATTGGAAGAAGCCAAGAGGATCTGTGAAGTTACTAGCATTGGCTTGAGTAAAAAGGAGAAGGAGCATCAAAACTTAGAAGAATAAATTGTCAAGCTCCGAAAGGATTTAGAGAAAAGAAAGGAATAAATGAAAGTAAGAAGCAGATATGAATGAAGCACTGAAGCCTTAGACAAGATGTTGAGAAAACAAAAGAAATCTAAGGATACTGGTGGCTTAGGATTTGAAGAGGGTCAAAGTTCGAATAGAAAAGACACATCTAGTAAGGAGATATTGTTTACTTCTTCAAATGAAAGCGAAGAGAAGAAGACATTCATGATAAGCAAATATATCGGTAAGAAGACATATGCAGATGTTGTCAAGAATCATCACACAAACTGGTATACACAATCAATGAATCAGAGACCATACTCAATGCACCAACATGCAAATCCAAGGAGAAATGGAAGAGTTGATCATGAAGGATTCACTACACTTAGTAGCATGAAAGGAAGACCCCCGATGAGGCAGTCATTTGCAGGACCAAGACAATCTAACCGGTATGTTCCAAACTTTCATGGTTATTGTCACCGATTTATTAAGTTAGGTCATAAAATGGAAGAATGTGGCAAAATGAATAAAAATCCCAGTTTTGAGAGTAGAAACTCATTTGCTGCATTACAAGGTACAAATTTCACTTGCTACAATTGCAAATTGTTTGGTCATAAGAGTTATGAGTGTAGGAGAAGTGTGTAGATGTCCTACAAGAATTCTTTGGATACATCTTTCAATAATAATGTAAAATATTATAAGTGTCAAAATTTGGGTCGCATAGCAAGGCATTGTAAGCTAAGAACTGGTGAGCAAAATAAAACTATACTCGATCAAAACATAGAGAATAAACTAGAACACAAGATGACAGAAGAGGAGAAGAAAGAAGAGAAATAGGTTTGGATAGAGAAGGAGAAGAATAAGATAGTGTCAAGATTGATTATGCAAACTTCTCTACACATTGAAATGAAGAATTTATTGGTAGTTGATAGTAGCTTCTCAAATCACATGATCGGAGACAAGAAAAAGTTTATCAAGCTTGATGATTGGAATGGTGGTTTCATCCATTTTGGTGACAACTCCTCCATCAAGATTAAAGGTAGTGGTACATTGAATATTGATGGAAAGACTAAGGCTCATGATGTGTAATACATGGACGAACTAAAGCATAATCTGCTAAGTGTAAGTCAGATGTGTGACAAAGGGTACAAGTTCACATTCGACGCTACTAGTTGTCAGATAATAAAGTTGAGTACCAGTCAGGTTGTGGTAGAAGGAAAGAGAATAGATGGTAATGTCTACAAACTGAGGGAATGCTATGAGTCCCAATGTATGATTGGATAGGTTGATGAAAGATGGTTGTGGCACCAAAGATTAGGCCACTTGAATTTTCACAATCTGGTGAAGATAAGTAAGAACCGGTATGTAAGAAACATTTCGCAAATAACTAAGACAACAAGTACCTTTTGTGATGACTACATCAGAGGAAAGCAAATTAGAGTGAGTTGTAAAACAAAAGAGTATAATACCTCAAGACCTTTGGAGTTAGTTCATAAAGATTTGTGTGGACCATCAAGGACAATGGCCCTGACTGGTGAGAGATACTTCATGCTATTCATTGATGACTACTCAACGATGACTTGGGTGACATTTTTGCATGAAAAATTACAAGCATTTGAAAGATCCAATATTTTTAGAAGGATGGTTGAAAATGATAGTGGACACCAGTTAAAGTGTTTTAGATCAGATCGAGGTGGAGAATATTCTTCAAGTGAGTTTATTGACTACTGTGAGAAACATGGAATCTAAAGACAATATTCAACAGTAAGAACACTGCAGCAGAATGGTGTGGCAGAAAGGAAGAATAGGATAGTAAAGGAAATGGCTAGAACAATGTTAAATGAGGCTAGCATATCAGATACATACTGGAAAGAAGCAATTCATACTATTGTCTATACATTAAACAGGGTACAACTAAGAGAGAATAGTAGAATGACTTCCTATGAGTTATGGTACAATAAAAAACTATCACTCAAGCATTTTAGAGTGTTTGAAAGTAAGTACTTAATCAAGAGAGATGCAGATGATTAGGAAGTTTTGATTCCAGAAGTGATGAAGGAATTTTATTGGGTTACTTAACCAAGAGAAAAGCTTACAAACAACAAGAATTTGAGAAAAATGGTTGATAGTATAAATGTGAGAATAGATGAAGACCTACATAAGAAAGAATTTGCACCAACACCCTATATTGATGTTTTAGATGATGAGCATGAAGATCAATATGAAAGTAGAATAGTAGAGGAAGAACCAAGCAACAACTCCAACTGGTATGTGTAGAAGAACCATCCAAAATATTAAGTCATAGGAGATAAAAATGAAGGGGTGCAAACCAGAAGAAGACTAGCCCAAAATGATGAGCAAGTAAATTTTTGCCTCATGACAGAAGTTGAACCCAAAACTTCTAATGAAGATAGAAAAAGTGAGAAATGGGTAGATCTCATGGATGGCGATTTGACACAAATTGAAAAGAATCAAACATGGGAACTTGTTCCTAGACCGATAGACAAGAATGCCATAGGTACCAAGTGGGTCTACCAGAATAAGATGAATGAAGAATGAAAGATAATTTGACATAAAGCAAGGTCACTTTGGAAATGATATGCTCAAGTGGAAGGTATTGACTTCAAAGAAACCTTTGCATTGGTTTCTAGGTTAGAGGCAATAAGAATGTTTTTAGCTTTCTCTACCTATAAAGGCTACAAGGTCTACCAAATGGACATCAAATCTACCTTTTTGAATGGTAACCTTGAAAAAGAAGTATATATGGAGGAACCAAAGGGTTATATTTTGCATGATAATGAGAGTTTTGTATGCCGATTGAAGAAAGCCTTGTATGGTTTGAGGCAAGCTCCTAGAGCATGGTATTCCCAATTGGATAATTATTTAAAGGAGAAAGGATTCCACAAAGGGAATGCAGATAGTAACTTGTATGTCAAGGTAAATGGAGATCACATGATTATAGTGGTTGTATATGTTGATGATATTATCTTTGGTGGAGACAAGGACATCATGTGTAAAGACTTTGCAGATTAGATGAAGACAAAATTTGAAATGTCCATGTTGGGTGAGTTGTCCTATTTTCTTGGTTTGTAGATCTCACAAAAGGAGAAAGGAATTTTCATCTCCAAAACCAAGTATTTTATAGACATGATGAAAAAATTTCAAATGGAGGACAACAAACTGGTAAGTACTCCCATGGTCACCGATTGTGAGCTGAGCAAACTAGATGAGTCAGCAAAAGTTGATAAAACACTGTATAGGTCTATGATGGGTAGTCTGTTATATTTAACAACATCTAGACTGAATATTGTATAGGTTGTTTGCATGGTAGCAAGATTCCAAGGTGATCCTAAACAGTCTCACCTGAATGCAGTCAAAAGAATCTTCAGGTATTTGCAAGGAACTATCAGCTATGGCTTGTGATATCCAAAGAAAGGAGACTTCTCTTGGTAGGCTTATACTGATGTAGATTGGGCAGAAAGTATTGATGACCAGAAAAGTACAAGTGGAGGTGCTTTCTACTTAGGCGACCAGTTAGTATCATGGCACAACAATAAGCAAGACTCAGTGTCATTATCCACTATTGAGGCCAAATATATAGCTGTTGCTACAAGTTTCTCACAAGTGCTATGGATGAAGTAGACATTGAAGGACATACAGGTGGAGATACTAGATCCTATTCCAATCTAGTGTGATAACTCAAGTGCAATCAACATCTCCAAGAATCCAGTAATGCACTCAAGAACAAAAAACATTGCAATCAAGTATAACTTATGGAGGGAGAAAGTACTAGACAAGGAGGTCATAGTTTAATATGTTCCAACTAGTCAGCAGATTGCTGACATCTTTACCATGCCACTTCCTTTAGGTCCATTTGAGTACTTGAGACAAAAGATGGGAGTTGTGCCACCATTCGTGAACACTTAAATGCGTAGGAGGATGTATGATTTAGGGGGAGTCAACTATTGTTACTATCTTATGACTCTTGAATCATGAAGCATGGACACAAGGGAAGATTGTGTCCTAACTGGGTGTAGCAAAGGGAGAGATTATTGGTGTCAGGATAAGGTTCCCTTTTCCATTGTTGTCAAAGGGGGACAGAAACCGGAACAGACAATGTTGACATTAATGCCAAAGGGGGATATTGTTGGCATTGAGTTGTCATTGATGTCAACCGATATTATGGGCTACCGGTACAAGTATGAAACCCAGTATGAAGAAGATGGACTGACATAAAGAAGTTCGACATGAAGGCTTGTCAACTGGTATGGTGGAAGACAAGTATGTATTGAGACTGTCAGTGATATCACCAGTAAGAGGTGATATGAAGTTGTGTGTTGGCATGACTAGTTGTAAATGGTATCAAGGCTAGTTGTTTGCTTGTGATAATGTTTGTGATAAAGAGACAGAGTGAAAAAGTCAACACAAACCACTGAAGGTGAAGTTGTGATACCGGTGTAGTGTACACTATCAGTTAGCAGCAAGAGAAGGTTCCACTAGTAAGGGCTTGTGCCGGTATGAGTTTGATGAATGATCAAGTTTAAACCAACCTTGTGTCAGTCAGCTAAGTGTATGCCAATATGATGACACATGGAGCTGAGGTGACAAGCATGTAGAGGTCGGTAAAGTTTCCATCGACATGGTTGTTGGAGAAGTTAGTCGACATTAAATGAAGCAACCACAAATAACGGGTCGATAACAGATTGATGTGGCTCAAAGAAGAATGAACTATAGAGAAATATCAAGGAGTTGTTGGCGCCTAGATCAAAGCAAGGAAATCAGATTGCAAGAGGACCTCTAGAAGGAAATAGCTGGGTCATAAATGAGTCGACAAATTTCAAGGTCGGAAATCATGGTTAGCTTTTCTATTTTTGGCAAACATACTTTGGATAGATTAAAAATACGTTATGGCTTATTCCTCCAATGCAGGTGTGCGATCCAAGGTGGATCGGACAAATTTGATGCAGATTTGGTCGAGAGAAGGAAACCCTAGCCACCCTCTGTTTGAATTAGTTTTTTGCGAGAAAGCTTTATTTAAAATATGGTGACCTAAGATAGATAGATTTGTTATTGCTAAAGGATAAAGAAGAGAGTGAAATTTCTATCTGAGAGACAAAGAGAAAAACACTTGAAGTGTTTGTGAGGGAAGATTGTACCGATAAGGAGAAGTTGGGTAAACCAGTGTAAGGAACAAACCAGAAGAGTGAGCATAGAATGCAGAGGTGACAAACTGAAAGAAGTAGTACTTGATAGAAAGTGACCAAGCGCAATTTGAATTCAGTAGAACAGAGGCAGAGAAGATTAAGGAGAGTTAGAACCAGCAAGCAGGCTAAGTTGCAGTGTGTGTTGAGTTGATATAGATCGGTAAGATAGAAACCGATAGTGCAAAGCTTTGAAAGGTTACAAAAATTCATTTGCAGCAAGGATCCCAATTGTTTATCTAATTTTTTCATATTGTCTACACTAAGTAGATTCTTAGTGCAGGGGTTGTAGCTCCTTTAGGTTGTAGCCTATAAATTGTGTAGGGGTTGGTACCCTAAAATTTGTAATCAAATCTTTTCACTGTGAGGCTGGATTGGAGCAGAAGATCTCCAATAGCTATTCTCACTGAAGTTTTTTCCCACATTGGGTTTTCCTTGTACATCTGGTGTTGCGTGTTGCATCTTCATGTGTATTGCATTAATTTTTTTTGATATTTCTTATACATACCTTGTTTGCATTTTGGTTATTTCATATTGAACAGGTATATGTCTGATTAAGTGAATAATGTTTAAATCACTGATTCACCCCCTCTTAGTGATCGATTGTGTCCAATAGAGAATGTGTGGTTTTCCTTAATTCCTAAGAAGACTGAGAATCTAGAGCATGAAGAGGAACAACTAGAAGAGATAAAAGATTTGTTGACAAAATATGAAGACATCATTTTAGATAATGTATGTGATGGATTTCCACCTATTAGAAGTATCAGTAATTGCATGGACCTGGTTCCCAAAGCTAGTTTACCTAACATAGTTGCACACCGGATAACAACATCAGAGAATGAAGAATTGAATAGACAAGTGTAGGAGCTGTTGAAGAAATGTTTGATCAGAGAAAGTCTCAGCCCTTGTGCAGTACCATCAGTATTAACACCTAAGAAGAATGGATAATGGAGAATGTGTAATGATTCCAGAGCAATGAAAGAGATCACAGTGAAATATCGGTTTCCTTTGCCTAGGATGGATGACATAATTGACTGTTTGAGCGGAGCCAAATACTTTACAAAGATAGATTTGAAGAGTGGATATCATCAAATTAGGATGAAAGAAGGAGATGAGTGTACGACAACATTCAAGACAAATGAAGGACTATATGAATGGTTGGTGATGCCTTTTGGGTCAACTAATGCACCGACTACTTTCATGAGGCTAATGAATGAGGTATTGAAGAAATTCTTGTGTAAGTTTGTTATTGCATATTTGGATGATATTATGATTTTTAGTGAGATAAAAGAGGATCATTTATTGCTTTTGAGACAAACTTTGCAGAGGTTGAGAGAAGAAAAGTTGGTGATAAATCTTAAGAAGTTTACTTTCATGAAAGATGAGTTAGTCTATTTGGGATATGTGATATCTCAGGATGGTTTGAAGATGGACCCTGAGAAAGTAAAAGGAATTGTTGAGTGACCTACATCAGAAAGAATTCAAGACGTAAGATCATTTTATGTATTAGCTACTTTCTACCAGAAGTTCATTATTAATTTCAGTTCAGTTTGTAACCCTTTGACTGAGACCATGAGGGGAGATTGAAAGGAATTCAAGTGGACCATAGGAACAAACACAAGTTTTTACTTTTTGAAACATAAAGTGATTGAGCAAGCTGTGTTATCTTTACCGAATTTCAATAAAGTATTTAAAGTGGATTGTGATGCAAGTGGAACATCAATAGGAGTAGTCTTGAGTCAGGAAGGGAGAGAAGTAGCTTATTTTAGTGAGAAATTAAATGATGCACGAAGGTGATATTCAGTGTATGATCAGGAGTTTTATGCCATAGTTCAAGCCTTGAAGAAGTGGAGACATTTCCTATTTTCTAAGGAGCTTGTGTTGTATATAAATCATCAAGATTTGTAGTATTTCAACAGTGAGAGTAAGTTGAATCAGAGACATATGAGATCGGTAGAATTTTTGTAGAGTTATACCTTTGTGTTGAAGCATAGAAGTGGGAAATATAACAAAGTTGTTGATGCATTGAGTAGGAGAAGGAATTTACTGATAGAGATGAGAGTGACAGTACTAGGATTTGAGGAATTAAAGACCTTGTATGATGATGACCCGGATTTTGTAGAACCTTGGAGATCATGTAGAGAACCGGTTACAATAGACAGAAGCAAGTGGTTGGATTACTTCATTCAAGATGGGATGTTGTTTAGAGGAGTTTAGTTGTGCATACCTAAGAATTCTATGAGGGAAAATATGATAAAGCAGAAACACAATAGAGGATTAGGTGGACATTTTTTGTATTAACAAAATAGTAGCATTGGTGAGTGAGCATTACTTTTGGCCCTAGATTCATAAGGATATTAGGAAATAAGTGCAAAGTTGTAGAGTTTGTCAAGTTACAAAGTGTACTAGTTAGAATATGGGATTGTTTAAACCTTTGACAGTATCGGTAAGACCTTGGGAGGATATAAGCATGGATTTCATACTTGGATTTCATAAAACATCATGAGGGAATGATTCTATATTTGTGGTAGTGGATATATTTTCAAAGATGGTTCATTTCATACCTTGTAAGAAGACATCAAATGCACTGCATCTAGTGATCAATAATGATGAACAAAAGATACCTCAACCGGTATTGAGAGGGTGGGGGTGAATCAGTATAGGTAAAAAATATCTTAACAACTTATCTAGCTAAACCAAAACCAACTGGTTATCACCTATTACTGAACTTAACCATGGGTATACCGGTTAAACACGGAAAGACACCAGAAACCATAAACGGATAGGTCTAAATACTTCAAATACGATCAATTATGCAACATCAAATTCACCCATAAACATATGCATGTGGTATACTAAAAATACCATAACCTATTAACCCTGCATGCATAATCTTTCAACCAAATACTTCATAAACATCACATGAAAAATGCATAACATATAACACACAGTCTTTTCACATGGAAACCAAAATGCAAAAAACCACGCTAGGGATAAATACCCACAAGATTGTTTTGAACTCTTTTGAAGCTCGTCCTGTTAGGAGCCTAGTCCGATAAAAAGACTTTATAATAAGGTTCTGCTAGAAACTGATCTTGTTAGAGATCACCCAGTTAAGGGATGGCTATATACCCTATTAAAGGTTACCTCGCTAAAGGATTTAAAGAACTCAATGATCTTGGGTGACCTGGCTACAGGTTTTACAATAATCCTGTTAAAGCTACCCGGTAAAGGGATTTTCCATCTATTGAAATGATTAGAAAACAATAGGAAAAACTATGATCTGATAACAACACTACATGTAAAGGGAGATCCTTTTCATATCCTCTACTCTGCAATCACACTCTGTAGTTTCCCTCTTATTGGTTTGGCAAGTATCAAGTATCTCTTCACTCAAATACATACACACAACATTTCCCAACAACTTTTCAATAAAAAACATCATCAACCTAATAGACAATAGATAAGTCAATAACATAAACCCTAAACCCTAAGCATCTTAGGTTTACAACACAAGCAGTCGAATCCTAACCGTCCAAACATATTGCATAGAGCATTACAATTTCAAATAGATCAGAAGACAATCTACATCATTCATTCATCAACACACATGGGAATCAGTAACCCATCACATTCTCTTCTTCTCATACCACTAAGCAGAATGATCATTCCCAAGGTAGACTTCAAACACGGTCAATCTTCTTATGCCTCAATCCTTCACGTGCATAAAGATGACATGGCACCTTGATCACATTTCTTAGCTAACTCATCATAGAGCATCATCAGTACATTGCACAAGCTGGATCACCAAACTGATAACCATAGAGCTAAGACTACCAACCGGTAATCACACTGAGTGAAACCCTGACACCTGTTCACTGAATCTCCTCATGCCTCTTCATACCGGTTCACCAACTTCTTCCAATTTGCACATTGGTTCACTTAAACTTATTTGACATCAATGAAAACATACATTATCATTATATCAACATACCGGTTCATCATATGCCAATGATATCCAATAATTTTCCCCTTTGGCATTGATGGCAATACTTAGTGTAGCATTGCAACTAAAATCCTCATAGACTAGTGTATCTGCATTATCAGATATCTTCTCCCCATACATGTATCATATATCTTCTCCCCCTTTGACAACAATGCCAAAGTGAAGGCATAAGCTTCCAAAATCGACCATGCTGCTCCCCCTAAGGAGTAGGTTCCATCAACACATCAATCCTGAAAGATTTGACACTATAGTACTTGACTAATGCAGAGCACACAACCTTAGTTGACTTCATGAAGGGGTAGAACCCCTAATTCACCTCTCAAATAGGTAAATATAGTCTTTGGTAAGGGCTTAGTGAATATATCTGCTAGCTGCTCCTTACTAGAAACATGTTGTAATACAACCTCCTTATTCTGAACTTTCTCTCTCAAGAAATGATATTTAAGCTCAATGTGCTTAGTTCTAGCATGCAATACCAGATTCTTGGAAATGTTTATTGCACTTGTGTTATCACAAAATATGTTCACCGGTTCATATACAGGTACCTTGAAACCTTCCAATACATGCTTCATCCAAATTGCTTGAGCGTGGTTCATAAATGCTGCCACATATTCTGCTTCAGCTGTATATTGAGAAGTACAACTCTTCTTCTTGCTTATCCATGATACTAATCTTCGACCGAGAAAGAATGCTCCACCGATTGTGCTCTTCCATTCATCCACATTACCTGCCCAATCGGCATCGGTAAATACCTTGAGATTATAGTCACCATTATATGGATACCACAATCCATAATCAACCGTTCCTTTCAAATATCTAAGAATCCTCTTCATAGCTACCAAGTGGGATTCTCTCGGACATTTGTGAAAATGAGCTACTATGCTTACTGCATGAGCAATATCTGGTATGTTGTGCACCACATAGTGCAGTTTACAGATCATTGACCGATACTCTTTTTCATTCACCAGTGATGAATCATCTTCCTTGGTCAGTTTATAGCCAATCACCATCAGTGTACCAACCAATTTGCTTTCCTTCATGCCAAAAGTCTTCAATACCTCTTTGACATACTTGGACTAGGTAATAAAGATACCCTCTTTCATTTGCTAAATCTATAAACCAATGAAGAATTTTATCTCTCCTATTAAAGACATCTCAAATTCTTTATTCATTTCATCTGCAAACGAATGACTCATTTTATCATCTCCTCCAAAAATTATGTCATCCACAAACACTTCACACATCAGAATCTGATCACCTTCTGATTTCAAGTAGATGTTCCTATCTTCACTTGTTCTCTGAAATCCAATCTTCACAAGATCATAGTGTAGTTTTTCATACCATGCCTTAGGTGCCTATTTCAGTCCATACAAGGCTTTTTGTAATCTACACACCATGTCACTATCTTCTGATAAGGCAAACCCTTCTGGTTGCTCTGTATACACTTCTTCTTCTAGGATTCCACTCAGAAAAGCAGACTTCACATCCATCTGATAGACCTTAAATCCCTTAAATGCTGCAAATGCAAGTAGAATTCAAACAACTTCTAGTCTAACCATAGGAGCAAAGGTCTCTCCATAATCTTCTCCCTCCTCTTGAGCATATCCCTTACATACAAGCCTAGCCTTATTCCTAACACTATGCCTTCTTCATTCAACTTATTCCTGAAGACCCATTTGGTACCTATGACATTTTTATGTTCCAATCTGGGCACCAAAGACCATGTTGCATTCTTTTCTATATAATCTAGCTCCTCTTCCATTACTTTAATCTAGTCTTCATCTGTAAGAGCTTCTCTGGAAGTCTTGGGTTCAAATTAAGAAATCATGCAAGAGTTCTCCTTCACTTTTCTTCTAGTGAGTATCCCTGCATCCTTATCTCCTATGATTTGCTTTGGATCATGGTGTAGCTTCACATATTTAGGAATGACTCTAGTCTGATCTCCTAGATTTTCTTCTTCTTCTTCTTCACTAACCTCTTCTTCTTCTCTTACTATGGCTTCTACTGGTACAAGAACACTAAGATCTTTACAAGTTTCTTTCTTAACCCATTCCTAGAAGGCTATACCCAGTTCATCTTCTACTTCTTTGTTGCATGTTACCTCAGGTTCCTCAAGGGATTCATCAACCCTGACATTGATACTTTCAACAATTTTTTGAGTTCTATTGTTGTAACACTTGAGAGCTTTGCTCTTAGTGGAATATCCCAAAAATATTCCTTTGTCACATTTTGCATCAAATTTTCTCAAATGCTCACCTCTCTTGATATAGCACTTACTACCAAACACTTTAAAGTAATTCATAGTGGGAGTTTCCCTGGTCCAATACTCATAAGGGGTTTTATCTTTGCCTTTCTTGATGAGTACTCAGTTCATAGTGTAGACTGCAGTGCTCACTACTTCCCTCCAAAAAGTGTGAGCAACCTTTCCTTAGATCAACATTGTTCTAGCTGCTTCAACTACAATCCTGCTATTTCTTTCTGCTATGCCATTTTGTTGTGGTGTCCTTGAGGCAGAAAACTATCTCTTGATGCCATTATCTTCATAGTACTTATTGAATTCATCAAAAGTGAATTCTCCTCCTTGATCAGTTCCTAGGCACTTTATCTTTTTACCACTTTCTTTCTCTACTAATGCTCTGAAAGCTTTGAATTTTCCAAATGCTTCAAACTTGTCTTTCAAGAATGTGACCCACATCATTCTTGAGCAGTCATCAGTAAGAATCATAAATACCTATCTCCCCGAATACTTCTAGTTTTCATAGGACCACACAAATCAGTATGCACAAGATCAAGAAAGTTGTCAATAGTGAAAGATTTACCTTTAAAGGTTGAGGAAGATATTTTCCCCAAGTTGACATTCTCTGCACAAATAATTCTTAGGTTTGTCTAGCAACGGTATTCCTCTTACTACCTTTATCTTACCAACTTTAACAATGTTGTCAAAGTTCATATGACAGAGTCTCCTATGCCATATCCAACTATCATCAAACTTAGCCATTAGACACCAACTTATCTTGGCATTCAACTGAAATAAGTTACCTCTGGTCTGCTTACTAGTCACAATAACTTCACCACTCTTCCCAATTATATTGTAAATTCCACCTTTGAATTCCACAATCAATCCTTTGTCATTCAACTGAGCAACACTCAATAGGTTATGCTTAAGACCTTCTACTCAGTAGACATCATTTGCACTGCTCTTTCCATTTAGTGAGATGGATCCTTTACCTTTTACCAAGCATGGTGCATCGTTGCCAAATCTAACAACACTTCCATCATATTCCTCTAGAGACAAAAAATTTCTCTGGTCGTCAGTCATATGGTGAGAACAACCACTATCAATTATCCACTCATTGGAGTTTTCACTTTCTTGTCAGACACTTCTTCCTTTACTGCTACAAACACTATGTCTTCATTTTCTCCATCTTCTGATTCTTCATTAGTAACACCTTCATCCATAGCAACTAGACAATTTCTTCTATTTCCTCCTTTATACTTTCTGAACCTCTACGGTTTATCCTTATTGTCATTGTTAAGGCAATTTATTGCTATATTTCCTATCTTATTGCAGGAAAAACATTTCAAAGGAAGTTTACCTCTATATTTTATGGTTCCCTTTGGAAATCTTTTAGCAAGAAGAGCTTCGAACTCCATCAGAATCTCTTCATCATCCATATCTCTACATTGTCTGGATTCATAACTGGTATTAGTTTCTTTTCCTTTTCTGGCTGGTATAGTAGATGCTTTAATGGCTGGCTCAGTCTTCTGAACACTACCATCATAGATATTCAACTCATATGTAGTTAATTTTACAATAATAGAATCTAAGGATACCTTGGTCTTATCAATAGACCTCAGTTCCTAGATATCAACAACTCTGATTGCATAGATTGGTAATAATGATCTAAGGACTTTACTAACAACAGTGGTATCATCAATAGTTCCACTAGTGCTTTTGATATCACCAACCACAGTCTTAATCCTAATGCCATACTGCTAAATGGTTTCACCTTGAACCATCCTCATATCCTCAAATTGACCTCTAAGGCTTTCTTCCTTAGCTTTCTTTACATGCTCATCACCACCATAGATATTTTCAAGTGCATCCCATACATCCTTAGGTGTGTCCTTGTCTTGAACATCAATAAACTCAATGTCTTACAACCTGCTGATAAGGGCTTCCATGACTTGCCCATTTTCCTAGATTTCTCTCTTCTGATCATTAGTCAACATGCCAGTGGGAGTCACAAATGCATTCTCAACATAGCTCCAGTGTTGAGCACCCATACTCTTGATGTAAATCTTCATTTTGTCCTTCAATATCTTAAAGTTATCTCTATTGAACTTAGGACCTTCCCTCTTCATTATTATAGTAGGATCTTTTACCTCAAGTGGTTAAGCTTATATCACCGAGGACCTGGAGGTGCTTTGATACCAATTGATGAATAATCATGAACAACAGATACCCCAATTGGTACTGAGAGGGGGGGGGGTGAATCAGTATAGGTAAAAACTCTCTTAACAACTTATCTAGCTAAAGCAAAACCAATTAGTTATCACCTATTACTAAACTTAGCCATGGCTATACTAGTTAAACACAATAATTTTAGTTTCTAACCCTATGACTGAGACCATGAGAGGATATTGGAAGGAATTCAAGTGGACCACCGGAGCAAACAAAAGTTTTGAGTTGTTGAAACGTAAAGTGACTGAGCAAGTTGTGTTAGCTTTACCGAATTTCAATAAAGTATTTAAAGTGGATTGTGATGCAAGTGGAACATCAATAGGAGCAGTCTTGAGTTAGGAAGGGAGAGCAGTAGCCTATTTAAGTGAGAAATTGAATGATGCATGTAGGAGATATTCAGTGTATGATCAAGAGTTTTATGCCATAGTTCAAGCCTCGAAGAAGCAGAGACATTTCCTATTTTCTAAGGAGTTTGTGTTGTATACAGATCATCAAGCTTTGCAATATTTGAATAGTGAGAGTAAGTTGAATCAGAGACATATGAGATGGGTAGATTTTTGCAGAGTTATACCTTTGTGTTGAAGCATAGAAGTGGGAAATCTAACAAATTTGTTGATGCACTAAGTAGGAGAAGAAATTTACTGATAGAGATGAGAGTGACAGTACTAGGATTTGAGGAATTGAAAACCTTGTATGATGATGACCCAGATTTTCCAAAACCTTGGAGAGCATGTAGAGAACTAGTTACAGTAGATAGAAGCAAGTGGTTGGATTACTTCATTCAAGATGGGATGTTATTCAGAGGAGTTTAGCTATGCATACCTAAGAATTCTATGAGGGAAAATATGATAAAGGAGAAACACAATGGAGGATTAGCCGGACATTTTTTGTATTGACAAAATAGTAGCATTGGTGAGTGAGCATTACTTTTAGCCCCAGATTCATAAGGATATTAGGAAATATGTGCAAAGTTGTAGAGTTTGTCAAGTTGCAAAGCGTACTAGTCAGAATGTGGGATTGTTTAAACCTTTGACAGTACCGGTAAGACCTTGGGAGGATATAAGTATGGATTTCATACTTGGATTGCCTAAAACACCGAGAGGGAATGATTCTATATTTGTGGTAGTGGATATATTTTCAAAGATGGCTCATTTCATACCTTGTAAGAAGACATCAGATGCACTACATGTAGTCATGAATAATGATGAACAACAAATACCCCAACCAGTACTGAGAGGGGGGGCTGAATCAATACAGGTAAAAAATCTCTTAACAACTGATCTAGCTAAAGATAAACCAACTGGTTATCACCTATTACTAAACTTAACCATGGCTATACTGGTTAAACATAGTAAGACACCAGACACCATAAACTAATAGGTCTGAATACTTCAAATACGATAATTTATGCAACATCAACTTCACCCATAAACATATCCATGTGGTATACTAAAAATACCATAACCTATTAACCCTGCATGCATAATATTTCAACCAAATACTTCATAAATATCACATGAAAAATGCATAACACATAATGCATAGATTTTTCATGTGGAAACTCAAATGTGAAAAACCACGGTTGGGATGAATACCCACAAGCTTGTTTTGAACTCTTTTGAAGCTCAACCTGTTAGGAGCCTAGGCCGGTTAAAGACTTTATAATAAGGTTCTTCTAGGAACTGATCCTGTTAGAGATCACGCGGTTAAGGGATAGCTATATACCTTGTTAAAGGTCACCTTGCTAGAGGATTTAAATAACTCAATGATCTTGAGTCACCCGGTTACAGGTTTTACAATAAGCCTGTCAAAGCTACCTGGTAAAGGGATTTTTCATCTGTTGAAATGATTAGAAGACAATAGGAAAAACTACGATCTCATAACAACACTACATGCCAAGGCAGATCCTTTTCATATCCTCTACTCTGTAATCACACTCTGTAGTTTTCGTCTTACTGGTTTGACAAGTATCAAGTATCTCTTCACTTGGATACATACACACAACATTTACCAATAACTTTTCAATAACAAACATCATCAACCTTAGAGACAATAGATAGGTTGGTAACATAAACCCTAAGCATCTTAGGTTTACAACATAGGTGGTCCAATCCTGACCATCCAAACATATTGCACAAAGCATTATAATTTCAAATAGATCACAAGACAATCTACATCATTCATTCATCACCACACATGAGAATCAGTAACCCATCATGTTCTCTTCTCATACCACGAAGAAGAATGATCATTCCCAAGGTAGACTTCAAACGCGGTCAATTTTCTTATGCCTCAATCCTTCACATCTCTTAGCTAACTCATCAAAGAGTATCATCGATTCATCACACAAGCTGGATCTTCAAAATGATAACCATAGAGCCGAGACTACCAACCGGTAACCACACATAGTGAAACCCTGACACTGGTTTACTAAATCTCCTCATGCCTCTTCATACCGATTCACCAACTTCTTCCAATCTACACATCAGTTCATTTACACTTATTTAACATCAATGTCAACATACATTATCATCATATAACCATATCAGTTCATCATTTGCCAATGATATCCAACATGTAGCAGACCAATTTTTCAAGGAAGTAATGAGATTGCATGGGTTACCTAAGAGCATAGTTTCAGACAGAGACACTAAGTTTGTTGGCTATTTTTGGAGAACACTTTGGAAGAAGTTGAAAACAGATTTGAAGTTTAGTTCTACTTTTCATCCATAGACTGATGGACAGACAAAAGTAGTTAACCGGAGCTTGGGAAATTTGTTGAGATGTTTAATAAGAGATAAAACTAGAAGTTGGAATTTGATTCTTGCACAAGAAGAGTTTTCCTACAATAATTCAATTAACAAGAATACCGGAAGAACACTTTTTGAGATTGTTACTAGAGTACATCCTAGAGGTATATTAGAATAAAGAGATATTAGCAATGAAGACCAGAGAAGTTCAGAAGTGGAAGAATTTGCAGATGAGATGAAGGACTTACATATTCAAGTTAAAAAACAATTGGAGGAAATAAATAGCAAGTATAAGGAGAAGGCAGATGACAAGAGGAGACATAAGGAATTTGAAATTGGTGATGAAGTGATGGTGTATTTGAGAAAATAAATATTCCCGATTGCAACTTATAACAAATTGCAAATGAGAAAGTTTGGACCTTGCAGGATTTTGAGAAAGCTTAATTCTAGGAGTCCATATGAAGTGGAGTTACCAGATAGTCTAAGTATTTCACCCGTGTTTAACATTGCAAATATTCATGAGTATCATGAACTAGAATATCAGTGAAGACGATATTGTAGACTTGGAGAAATAGTTTCCCCAGAAGGAACCGGATCAGATTGAAGACATTTTGGACAGTAGTATTGGGTGTAGTACCTAGAGCAGTCAGTATAAGGAGTACCTTGTGAAGTGGAAGGATAGACCAGTTGAAGATTCATCTTGGGTTTCTGAGGTAGAGGTAGATCACCTTGGTTTTCCTCTAACCCCAGGAAAGTGAGAGACTCACTTTTTTTTCAACAACCCTGGATGTTTGATGTAGGAATATCCCTGGTTCATAGCAATCTTGCATCAACCAAAAATATTTCCTTTCTGTTTGCAGTTTGAGCATTTATTTCTATGTGTCCTGGATTCGGTTCATCAGAGCCTGTGGAGTTGGATTTTACTTGAAGACTTGATCATATTCCTTATTCCCAAACCTTGGAGTATTTGGATCATTTTTCAGAAAGTTATCACTACTGGTTTCTAAGACAGTTTCTTGTTGCCGGTTGATAATTTTCTATTACTAGTTGACTGGACCTATTTGCATTGGTGATCTACCAGATCCCTTTCGTAGCTTACAGAGCCCTGAGTGTTGATTCCTATGTTCCTTGGCATGTGGCCAACATTTTCCCATGATCTAATCTTCATCTTTTTGATTTTTTGGAGAACCTTCCATGGTGGAGGCCAACCTTGTTGGTTTTGAACATTAGGTCTTGTTCTTCGGGTTTGGATCCCTTTTTTGGGCCAATCGGATCCCTTCCCTAGCTTTCGAATCCCTCAACATTGATTCTGATGTTCCTTGGCGTGTGACCGACCTTTGCCCGTGATGTACTCTTCATCCTTTGGATTTTCTAGAGGAACTTCCTTGGTGGAGGCCAACCTTGTTGGTTTTGTACGTTAGGTCTTGTTCTTTAGGTTTTGATCCCTTTTTTGGCCGATTGGATCCCCTTGGATCATATAAATCATTGTAATAGAGCTTTAGAATGTAACCAAGAAGTTAGCCTAAGCATAAAAGATAGATATTCAGATTTGAGGTCTCGGTTGTCACCTATTTTGTACTTTGAGCATCTTTTAGTAGGTGTGTGAGCCGGTTTCTATAACACAGTTGTTACCGATTAGTTGTAATCAATTTTCATGTTATAATTCAATCTGGTCTGCATTGCCTCCATCATGTCCTTGTATTTCTGTTGTGTTTACTCTTGCTAACCGGTCCAGATTGATCTCTTTGAGGTCCCTCCTAACCGATGACTAATTTAGAAGATGTTAAAGCCAAAAAGTTGGAAAGAACTAAAAAATATTAATAAGCGTGGGACCTTTTCAACAGAGTTGGGATGATGCTATTTTTCTTTTCCATGAAAGGTTATAATAGAGCACTTTTGTCGAGTTCTACAACTCCTGGCATAATGGTGAAGTCTCTATTGGTAGCATTTCCTCTGTTATCTCACTGGAGTTAACTATGGAGGTGATTCACTTGAGAAATTAGGGGAAGAAGGTTGATAAAATAAGCTCTGAAGACTACAACAACTATTTGAAGAATGTTTTTGAGAAAGGTGAATGACCAATAGTGGTGTAGAATGGGTATGATCGCTCAGTCCTCCCTAAATCCTATGCTATTGTGAGTTATTTTTTTTATGAAATTCTTTAGTTTAGAGGTTTGTTATACTACTATGAATGGATACAATTTCCCCATCCTCAATCACATTAGGCATAGTGATAGAGTTAATTTTCTATATAACCTTTTTTACTTCACTATATGCTAACATTTTGAAGGGTGCTACCTCACTACTCCACCAAGGGCTTATTTATTTCCTTTACAAATATGTATTTGATCACTTCCCTCATCGAAGTCAGTTGCTAACCCTACCTATAAATTATTAACCAAGAGATGAGATCCCTCACTCATTAGTGAGAATTGAGCTCATTAAAACAAATTCTCTACTATCAAATGAGCATACCCCTATTTCAAAAAATAAAGGCAAAAAACCCACAATTGAGTTGGCTTCTGAAGCCCTTAATGTCACCTTGCTAAAAAATAACCCTAAAAAAGGAAAACTACAACCCCTAAGAACAACTCGGCTAAGGCTAGAAAGACTTAAAAAGATTCTAATAAGGAGATAACAATTGACTTATACTTACATGATTCTGAAGTGAAAGAAGAAGACCTAAATGATAAGGAGAAGCATGAAGGAAGTTCTAAGGAAAAGAGATATGCTCACCTTATTACCAAAGACAAGAAAGAGAAAATTGAAACCAAAGAGGCTTCCCTTGAACCAACAGAGGTTTTTTACTCCTAATGATGAGGATGGATCCTCTAGTGAGGTCTTCAAGGATCAGGAAATCCAAATGGAAGGGGAAGAACAAGAGGATGATAGTAAATAGGATTCAGAGGGCTTGAGTGATTCTTAGGAGGAAAAGGTTGATTTGAAATAAAATTCCCATCTTAAGTTAACTTTGATGATGTGGATATGGTGCCCCGCTCTCAGGACACTCCTATTTGTAAGGAAAGTTTTAGCACCAAAAAGAAGGAAAACTAGATAATTGACCTTTAGGTTAAGGTCATGAACCTTGAAGAAAAAGTGGAAAATAAAAGCAAGAGTATCAGCTAATTGGGGAAGCCCCAAGTGCCCTTTTCACTATCACTGATGGGGTCATGTGGAAAGTGACCATGGGTGTTATCTTGGGATAGAGTAGGATGAAGAAAAAAGAAAAAAAATTGAATGGAAGTGACATCCTGCAAGAGGAGAGAAAAAAGGATACATCGTGCCCTGAGGTCGGGGAGGAGTAGATGCAACGTCTAGTGTGGAATTGGAATCTCATCAAATATTATTAGGTTACTGTTGGGTTGGTTCTTTTTGTGGACTATTTTAAATTCGATGTTGTTAATGATAAATTTTATTATAGTCTCTATAAGTTTATGGTCTATTTTATCACTATGGACATATTTTTATGAGGCATGTGTGCCTTATGTTTCATGTTAATTCTTAGACCATATACTTTAATACTATTATAAAAATCATTACAGTTATATGCTAGTAGTTGTAATATCAATAGAAGGAAGTTGTGTAGGGTTATCATGTTTAGCTATGTGGTTATGGTAGTTTTTTATTACTTTTGAGAGTTTTTTTGTACTTTCTAGGTGTTTGGCTATTTGATGCCAATGGCTATTTTATTGCTCTCTATTTTTTCTATTTTGTAACGATTCAGGCCCCCTCCTTACTAAACTAATAAAAAACAATTATAGACTATGAAGTTGTCTCTCAATCTTGAAAAAATAAATGATATATTAATTTTGAAAAATCAAATATATTGAAAATAAATAATCAAAAAGATAGGAGAATCCTTCCAAACCACATAGATAAGGAATACATACTTGTTCTCCTAAGGATTGTGTATTCTTTAAGTGTTGAAGTTGATGTTTTTACAGATAATGACCTAGAGATAGCAGTTCCTTGGGAAGTGATGACCTAAGGAATTCAAAACTTGGTATGCTCGAAGAAGTGAGTGTCATGAAGAGGAGCCAGTGCTACCAAGTTCCTAGGTTATCTTCTATGAGTAGGCATGGATGATAATAATCTCAAGTGGTAACCCAAGAAGTATTGTCCTAGCCTTCCATATGATTTTTTGTTAAATGCGCATGAGTATCTTCTTTCAAAATCAAATTGACATTCTCTCTTCTTGTTTATTAACATAGCAACTTTCCAAAAATAAGATTGTCAAACATGAATATTTCAAAATAACATTGCCAACTTGACAAAAAAACAAGACAAACAAACATTGGCAAACAAAACAACCTTCAAAAGAAATCATAATCAACCTCGAGTATCAAGCAAATATTTCAAAAATTTCAAACAAGTGTCCCAACAACATCAAAAAAAAAGTGAAACTTGACTCAAACTATTTCAAGGTATTCATCCAACATTGAAAAGAGTTTCATAAACATAGCTTTTCAAAACATTGGATACCCTTGTTTTAAAATTCATGTCACTTAGGGTTAGATTTTGCATAGCCCAAACTTAGATCTAGGACATATAGTCATTACCCTTCATTTTAGTCCATTTCATTGTAAGAATCCTCATTTTTCACTTATGTTTTAGGTCATCTTTCTAGGTCATTATCATTCATTTTCATCCATTATCATACAAGAACTATATCTTGGCTTTGGTTTCATTTTGCATTTCCTAAAGTCATTGATCCTTGCATATATCCTTATTGCATTAGGTATTTCCTTAGGTTGATATTGTCATATATTTTCACTCATACCCTTAGTCCTTAGGTCATATCATACCCTTCAATCATTTTCATATCTTATGACATCCTTAGTTTGTTCATATCATTAGGTCCTATCATATCATAGCATTAAGTCATATCATAACTCTATACCATATCATTGCATAATACCTTTGGGTAATTTCATATCACTATATCATAGCATATACCTTGAATATAATTTCATAGATTGGGTTCATACCTTTGTCATTTTTTATTAGTCATTGTACCCATTGCATTTAGTCTCAAAATTAGGTCTGTCAAACTCCAAAAATATTTTTTTTAGATAAAACCCTAAGTTGTTGTTAGGAAGTCTAGACCTTGTCCAAAATTAGTCCTTTTATTAAAGTCATTTGTCAAACCTAGCTTAGTATCCAATCCTATAGCTTAGACATTGTCACTTTGTCATTTTTCCTCTTGTACTTCTAAGGTCTTGACTTCATTTCAATTTCTTAAGGTTGGGTATTTAGCTTTGCATTCCAAAAGTTTTTCCATATCTTGAAAACAACAAAAAACATAGGTTGCACTCACATATCCCTAAACTGCATTTAGTTGCATACCATCATCACTCCAAAAATTTTAAAGGTCTAAAAATATTTAGTTGCATTGTCAATCACCTTGGTTGCATTAGTTGCATACATCATCCATAATAAAAATTCCCAAAAACATTGCAATCAAGTTTTAATCCAAGGAAACCATAATTCTATCCAACCCAACAACAAGGCAATATCGATCAAATATTTTATGATGAAAAGGGTATCTAAATACAAAAACTAGAGGATAAACTAGCTTGACAAACAAAGATCTTGGATCAAAAAGTGAAAAGGATTGATAAGAATAGATAAAAAATGTCCAAAATATTTCATAAATTTCCAATTCCAATTCCAAATATTGAGCCAATTGATTTAAGAACTCTTATCAAACAATCAAACATACCAACTCTCATCTCTCAATTAGAGATCGTGAAACAATTTCAAGCAACAAACACAAATTTTAACCAAGTCCCAAATCAAGCTTCATTTGATCAAATTTTGTTCAATCAAATCTTGAATCAACATCATATTAAACCAACACAACCAATTATCCAACAAGAACCAATCATCCAATAACAACCAATCATCCAACAAAAACCAATGATCCAACAAAAACCAATTATCCAACAACAACCAATGGTCAAACATATCCAACCAAAATAATCAATGGCACAATTTCCATAGTTTTCTCAACCAAATACACAATGTTGATAATTTGTTTAACCAATTGTCAACTACCAACAACAACAATATCATTCAACAACTCAATATCAAAAACTAAAACCACAAATTCAAAATAAAAATTTGCAACACATACCAAGCGAAATTTCAAACATGTCAGATGAATTCAATGAAAACTCAATTCAAAATCAAAATGTAACATCAAACAAAAGTGAAATCCCTTTCAACCAAATCCAAAATTAAAGCCTAACCATGTCAAAACCTTGCAAGGATTCAAATGTGTCTCCAAAGAAAGGTATCTCTATAATAAATCTCTTAAAGAGATTCCTAAATGATTCTTCTAAGAAAGATCAAAATCATATACCTATGTCTACCAATGGCCCATCCCTCCATAATAAAATTGACTCTCTAGTGGCATCTATTCCTACGCCTTTCAAAAATTTGCAAGAACCTTCCATATCATCTTCATCAAATGATACACCCAAGGATGAAATCTCCCAAGGGATATCCACAATTTATTTCCAAGCTAATACAATTCATGATGTACATCCCCTTCATGCTTCATAAATGTGAGACCCAATGCCACCATGTGCCTCATTTCCCATCAAACCTATTGCAGAGGATCCCATGCAAAGTCCATCTCCCTCATGTCAAAGCATTGATTCCTTTCTAGAATCCCCCACACATATCCAAGTCCAACCCCATTTCAAGAGGATAATTTAGAGCTTGAACGGATGATTCCTAAAAGATATCAAGATCAAGGTCCTGAAACCTTATCATTTCATCCAATTGTTGACCAAGATCCCATCTTCCTAGACACTCATGATGATCCCCCTATTGCTGTCGATTCTATCTAAGAACATGACACCTTTTTGTTTCCCATTGGATTTTTTCTTCTCGAGCAAGGTCAAGATATATCTTCCATTCTTCCTAATGATCCCACTAAAAACTAAGATCAAAGCACTTTTAAAGAGGAATCCAATGATATTCCTCGTTTTCAAGATTATAGTATCCTTTTAGCATCACATACACCACAAGAACCTATCATCCCTTGAGATCCTCCACAAGATCCCCTTATTCCTCCATCTCCATGTCCTAATCCTCTATATGTAGTCCAAGATCTCATTTCTTTTGATGATCCTATTATTCCTTCCATTCCATCTCATGAAAACCCTATCATTGATCCTAATTCTCCTCATGATCCTAGTCCCCCTCATGATTTTAACATGTTGGTGCAAGATGTTCATGAATCCCCAACATTCACAATGGGTTCTTCTTCTTTGGTCTAGTCAAATCCACTTCATGATCCCATCATTCCCATCATATCATATCCCCCTGATAATGGACTCACGTATTCTTCTGAAAGAAACCAATATCCTATGAGTCAAAATATTTAGAAAGGCAATAGGGTAGACCTTCACAAGCAATAACCCCTCCATTTCAAAGAACATCTTAATGGTCATGGATTTAGTGACATTCCTCAATATGTTGGTATCCCTCCATCAAAACCAAACATAGTTGTTCCCCTTCATCGCTTCCATCTATGTTAGGTCCTTATATCCCTTCGTCCCCTATTCAAGGTAAATAAAGGCATGCGTCTTTAAGAAACTCACACCCATCCAAATGACCTCCATTTCATTCCTTTCCATTGATACATTCCTTTCCCTCTCCAAGAAATTTGCATGCCAAGAATAAAAGTCACATATCCAGTGATCCACATGTATTCAAGGATCAACTTGTCATGTCTAATCGACATGTTAAAACAAAGTAAAATATGATCCAAAAAGAAAACGAAATGTCAAAAATACCACAAAGGCCCATTGAGAAAATAAAAGAAAATTCAAAATCAATATGGGTTCCTAAATTCCTTTTGCAAGCAATGTGTTCCAAGGAACCATAAAAGCATGAAAAATTAAAAAAAATGTGGATTCCCAAGTGGCTCCTTGAAGCACAATAGTCTAAAGAAGCATCAAAATTGGTATCCAAAATTGCTATTCCTTCATCCAAACCTTCCAAGTCTATTCCTCCATCACCTCCTCCATCCGTTTTGGGTCCTTATGTCCCAAATACATAGCCATTCCTCCATCAAAATCCCAAAATCCAAAATCCACTTTTCCTCCATCAGTCCACCACCCTTCAAGGTGTTTGCCAATGTTGATCTTGCCATCATTTCCGTCCACTCAAGAAAAATTCTTCCAATACC
Source organism: Cryptomeria japonica (assembly GCF_030272615.1). Lineage (NCBI taxonomy): Eukaryota > Viridiplantae > Streptophyta > Pinopsida > Cupressales > Cupressaceae > Cryptomeria > Cryptomeria japonica. The sequence goes on along the minus strand of NC_081405.1, from coordinate 600,098,154 downwards.
CCCTCCATTATCCAACACCTCTTTTCCATCCTTTCATCTATCATATCCAATATGTTGCATAAATCCTCACCTTAGTTTCATCCCATTTACATGTCATTATCCTGTCAATGTCTTTGACCACACTTTTAATAGGCATAGTCTATTTTTCTACCCTAATATTCAAGCAACAAGATACTTGAGTCCTTCTTCCATATCCTATTATGTGTCCATTTTCTTCCAAAAAGTCAAAATGCCAAAAAAATAAACAAAATTGGAAAAAAAGAAAAACAAATACAAAAAAAAATTAGAAAAAAAGAAAGAAAAAAAAAGTAAAGAGAAATAATTTGTCCATTGGTGAAAACCTAGCAAACAAGTGCATTTGGAAAGTTCCATGGTTAAAACCTAGCAAACAGGCGTCATGCATAATTCATGAACTTCTTGCATACCATACTTGGGGACATGTTTCATTTTTTTTTGCTATCTTATTGTATCCTATTACCCTTCACTATCCTATCATGTTCTGTTACCCTCAATTATTATATGATGTCTTATTATACTTCATTATCTTATCGTCCATCATTATCATATTCTACCCCTATCATAACCTCCATTATCTTATCATCCCTTGTGTCCATACCCCTTTTCTACCTATGCTCTCTATCCATTGGCTTATTACAACCTTTCGTCCATATTACTTAGCTTGTTGCAACTTTGGTTGCTATCTCTTAGCCTATTACAAAAAATTGTCCCAAGTCTTTAACGACACTTTTCACTAACCTTTTGTCTACACTAATTAAATAATTTTAATTTTAATTATTTAATTAGCATTAGTATTCTTCTTCTAATTTCTTATAATTAAATAATTTTTAATTATTTAATTATTGTTCTTCTAATCCATTAATTAAATAATATTTATTATTTAATTAATATTCATCATTGTCTCTTTCTAATCAATTAATCTTGATCTTAATCGGCTAATCTGAACTATTCCTCTTTGGTTAAATAGCCCACTTAATTATTTAATCCCTTTCTTTAAATCATTCTAATGAAACAAAATTTTAATTTACTTAATTCTCATGTGTGGGTGAAATAAATGAATTTTATTATTTATTTATGACCCCACTTAACTCTTCCACATTCTAAATTTCATTCCCACTTATCTCTTCCCCTTGCTAATTTTCATCTCCCTTTAACTCTCCATTCAACTTATTCATCACTACTCCTTTCTTCCACTTTCATTTTGGCATAATTTAGTGAAAAAAAATGCTTCCAATAATTATTTTCACTTAACCCTATTTCTTTTTGCAATATTTTATTGAAAACCAATATTTTCAATATTCATTTTCACTTAACTCTATTTCATTTTGGCATATTTTACTTAACTCTTTTCATTTCTATTTGTTCATCAACATTGGAAATACAATTTTTTTTTTTAACCTCACTTAACAAGTCATCTCATTTAACCTCATCCATTGATTTTTTTTATTCCTAAATAAATCTCAGCCATCCAATCAATCCCCAATTTTTCTATAAATTGAGCACTCTTGTAATGCCCCGCCAGGAAACCATGAAGGGATAAGCTAAAACACAAGAAAAGAGTGCAAATTTTTTTTTAAAAAAGTTAAACACAACATCAAGATACAATGAGATATCAAAATTCAGATTACATAGCAGAAGACATCAACTAACACCTAAAGAGTTTCCCAACGTGATTACTTAATTACACATTTAACTTAACTCACACAATAATCCAATAAGCTGATTATCTTAAAAATGATATAATTCTTAAACAAGGATAATTTCTTTCAGAAGATGAAAATATAAATCACATGCTAATGTTTATCCATTATGATTCATTCATACCTTACATTCAAGCATTTCATAAAAATATAAGCCATGCATCTAATATTCTAACACACAAGAATTTCATCATAAACTTATGAGATCTTTCCATGCATACTTAATTTCCTTAACCACAACTGAATATATTTCATTACTCTAAGCTACATTCTTTCATGATACAATTTACTGTATCTAAGAGAGGACTGCATACATGCATTTAAAATTAGTTCCATCTTATCCACTTATACATTCTATAAAAATGTCATTCATACATGCTAACACTAAACATGAAACATAAGAATAAAAGCATCACATAACACCAAGATGATCTCGGAGTTCACCCCTAAAGGGCTACATCTCCGGGTCTAATCAACTGCAAGACCCCTCTGATAAATAATAAAGTTAAGAATACATGAGGTTCCCATTATTTATAATCCTGCCATCAAGGCAAAACATAATCAATATACAAATGACAACATCGGTCAATAAATACATAAATGATCCCTAAAAAGGAAAGGATCCAGCTGAACATAATCGAAGCTAATACAAGGGTCCACTAGAGCATCCACAAAATAGAGTCATCACCACCCAAGGTTTAACATTAAACCAGGTACTCACAAGACATAAGCAATATGATGACTCCACAAAAGGTGCTCCTATCAAGACCATAAAACCACACACTAGCGAACGTAGGGACAAGTGTCATCACACAACCTCGTATGGTTACCATGGCAGGTCTTCATAGGTTTTGGCCCCATAAACTTGGTTACCCTGGCCACCTAGTCCAAACCTCCAGCCCATCCAAGCCTCATGTGGACCCACACATCCTCTCGTCAAGACAAGGATGATGGTTTGCCATTTTAGGCCTTCTCACAACATGTCCAGTCTGTGTTAGCACTCATCCCATGTGTGAGGCACAATTATCTTACTAAGAGATTAACATTCTAATCTACTATTAAGTGATCACTTATTAGACTCACTTTCGATGGTTTATCGAGCAGCCACTTTGGGCATGGCCCCCGATCGAAAGCCACTTTCCCATACGACACTAGACTATACTCTAGTGACCTCAGAAACTAAGGAATACACATGGTCAAGCAAACAGAGTTCAAAAAGGAGGGAACATCCATCTGGTCAAACACGACTCAAAAGAGGTACACTTACTGATGGTACTCTAACCAGAGACTTCACCAACTATGGTCAACCACGAATCATCATTCGACACCCACATAAATGATATGACCTATACAACACTACAACAAAATACCAGTCAACTAGAGACCTAGGATAGAAATAGGTACTCCAAATCAATCTATCCGATAGGGTCCAATCCACCAATCAAGGCTTGCCATTACTTAAGCAAAAGTGAATACAGAAGTTAAACTCACATAGGCAATAACCAGCAGATACAATCTTTTCTGAAATGATTTAAACATTAAATGTCGATCGAGTTTTCTAAATGATCTAAGTTTCCAAAATACACTAATAGGAAATCATCATTACTAGGTGATTACAATACCTTAATTGTAATAGTACCATTTGTCTATTTCCCTAAACAAAGGAAAAGTATGATGAAACCATTTATTTTACTAAATGAACACATCAGGAACTTAACAATTTTTCCAAATGATACTTAATTAAATTTCCAATAGTATATCATTTAAATGATCAAAATATCCAATGATAAAATATTTCATTTACTTCTCAATTACTCAAATGATATGTTCTTGAATAAAATATTATTTTAAAATAATCAATTAATAAACATATTTATTTCAACAATTTTCCAATTAAAATAATATTCTATTTTTTTTCCAAAAAGATACTTCCTTAATAAGACAAATACCCAAATTAACTATTAATTAATGTATATATTTATTAATCCAAGATTAATAAAATATAACAAATTAATATTTAATAGCGAAATTAGCAATTCAAGTATTTAATTAGAAAAAACCGCGTTAATCATAAAATGAAATCTGAATATTAATTAACGTATATATACCATTATACAATTAATTAATATCAAACTAATCATAAATTATAATTAATGCCACATTAATCATAATTAAAACTTAATTAAAAATTAACATTAAATTATATTAAACTATTATATTTTTTTTGATAATAAAAAAGATATATAAAAAAACATTTTTTTTCTGTTTTTATTAAAAAAAAATACATAAATGGGGAAGGGTACCCACGTGAAACCCCACGTGCCCCCCCCCCCTTCAGAGCTCAAGCTACCCATGGTAGTGCTGCTACCAAATGGTAGCAAGCGACTATCATTGGCAGCACTGCTACCATTTGGTAGCAATCCACTACCGTGGTACCAGCTGCTACCTCCCCGTGGTGGAGGTTTATTCCCTGCCATGTGGGTTTTATAAATTTCTTTTTTTTTTTATTATTTTTTTATTTTACTTTACTGTTAAAAAAATCAAAAACAACAAAAGAAATACAGTCTCAGCAGAGACACGAAATATTTAATATTTTTATTTGTTTACAAATATTCAAAATTGGTTGAATAACCAGACCCAGATAAGCAAATTTCTTTTCAATCAAAACCATGTTTGGGCACTTGTTCATTTCTCCCAAATTCCAAACTGATTTTTAATTTAAAACTTAATCCAAAATATTCAATGGAGTTTAAACAAGAATTCCTCAAGAACAGTGAAACCCAATTTTTTTTTTAATTTTTGAAAACCCAATTTGAACAACCAACAAAAATGCAAACTGGAGGTTTGGAAAGGAAGCAAGGAGGGGTTTTAATTCAGAAGTTAAACTACAACTCCTTCCTTTTCCCAAATACATGAGATTTTAATCTTTACAACCAGATTTCTACAACATCCAAAATAGTTTTCCTTAAAACAAGAAGCCAATGAAATAAACTAGAGGCCTACCTGGCTCAACAATCCTGGCAAGATTGAAGAAGAGCCCAATCCTCCAGCTCAAGAAATTCCTTCCCTTCCCAAAACCCCCAAATTTTCCATCCAAAAAATATTTTTCCAAAAATATCAATCTCCATATTTTTCCAAAAGTCTAAGTTAAATGGGAGAAGTTTGACCAAAATTTTATTTTTGGAATTAAAATATTTTATTTAAAATAATTCCTCAAAAATCATTATTTTCCAGCTATATCAATAAATTAAATTTGCTTTTCAATTAAAAATTGATTTTTCCAAATAACTGAATTTAACCTTTCTATTTCCAAAATGCCAAGAAGATAAAATTAATTCTATTTCAATTAAATTTAAATCTTTCTTTTCAAAGGCATAAACATAATACATTTAATATTTAAATTTAACCATTTAATTGCACTTGCTACCAAACTGAATCGAGCACTTCAATTAATGATAATCGCATAAAGAAGTCCTGTTTAATTTAGTCCATTAATCTTTAATGCACAAACACATATTTAATCAAATTAAATACTAGGGACTAAATATTTGATTTAACCATACACACCAAACACGCAACCCAAGAACGCCAAACAAATAGATGACCCGCAACCCAACCAAAAGGGAAAACTGACGGATGACTGACGACGCTCACTTGAGAATGACTATGGTCAAACGAGGGTCTTACAACCACCTAGTCCAAAATCAATGACCAGAGAGGTACACTCAAACCTGCAAATTTAGGCAGAGACGAAGCTTGCACCCATGCGGCATTGTACCTGAAATCTCCTACAACCAAGAGTCATACATGCATACACATATAAACTTAATTAAAGTGTTAGCTCAAGATAATAACATGAAAAAGGAGAATTAATAACTTGCATACAAATTGGTGCGAAAACCACTTCAACAACTATGCACTAAAATCAAAACATCTGACTATAATCATTATATTATGTTAAACTAACTTAGGTCAAACCAAGATTAGAAATTGATTAGGGTAGGGGTACTTCATTCTTCCCCCCTAGGTTCTGACTTACTCCTGAAAGTCATAAGGCTAGATGGAGAACATGTCGCATGCATTAGCCCTGAAACTCATTCAACAAATATCAAATTGCACATAGGAATCTTTCCAAAAATAATTGAAACATTGTTGCTAAATCCTTTACGAATGCCATTACCCATTGGCAAGATACATCTAAATACATACATTTCTTATAACATTCCAGGAATTATCCACAATCATAGTAGAGAAACAAGAATTTTCTCCCTTTCATTACACCAAATTAAAGTATTAAAAGAGGTGAGCAACAATTAACATACTCATCTACCAAATATGACAAGAAAACATGCCATCAGGATCAATTTCTGTTACCAATACAACATTTTATAAAACTTTATCGCATAGAACTAGCTTCAAAATTTTAATTTCTACAACCAAGTTAACTTTCATGAAATAAGAGCAACATAAATAACTCAATTATTTACACTTGCCAGGCATAAATGAAAACCTCTCCGAAGACTATGTCCCATAACACAGTGACAAGTTAACACAATTTACTCCATGATACACATAATAACCATCCACATAATGGAATGCATAACTCAAAAGGCCACATGTGAGCATGTCTAATTCTCGGTCAAAGATAACATGCACGATCAGCATCTCTATGTCTGAACTCAGAACAATAATATGATTATAAATATCCAATATCTCACTCAAGGCTCGATGGTGCTAGACACACCATAGCAGTGCTACCTTCCATACAAGATCTTTGTGAACATCCCTTATTGAGTAAGGTGGTTAGCCTCCAAGAGATAGTCACCACACATAGGTAGGTAGTGGATCCTAGCTACATCACAGCCTCATGTACCCCAATCCTCAAGGTTCCTTACGTCTACTTCCTCGTACACACTCTACCAAGACCATCTCATACATCCTTGGAGAGGAATTTCACATTTCAACACAAGACCAACATACGAAAATGATAAAGATAAACTAGTTTAGCCACCAAAGTACAAATGAATAAAGATAATAAATCATCAATTCCAACAGTAAGGCAAGAAAATAATTCGGAATTCGCAACACCAAATCAAGAATGCAAAAGATCACAAGATCATGGCTAAACCTTCAAAGTCAAAGTAAAATAAATTGCTGGTCCCCAAAGAAATAAATATGAATATCACAACTGCACATAACATCACTATGTGACTAGCATCTAGCCACCAATGAGGAAGGAAGGAACAATCGTCTAGCTATTGCAGTATCTCATCATCCTGCATCATGTCATCACGCGGCATGGCAATACCTCAAGCGGAGAAGAAACACAATGGACGTATCCCGCATGGTAATGTACCTCATGGAAACAAGCACGCACAGGTCACGTCCTGCATAGCGACGTATGTATAAGGATACTCGCCGTAAGCTAGAGGTATACGTGACTAAGGTCCACCCACATGCCCACCAACACATACTAACTGGAAGCTCATGTGCATAAACCTACCTTTCATGAAAACAAGGCAAAATATCCTCCAAAATACACCATCACTATGCTCAAGAAATGCCATCAAAATGCTCAAATAAAGGAAGGAATAGGCTGCCACACATAAACCTATAAATAGATTCATCAAAAGGGAAAGTATTGAGTACACCTTTGATACAGTTTTATAGTATAACCATATCATTCCTCGAACTAGAGAAGCTAAACTTGCTTCGCGCTAACATTACTCGTACGCCAATCCATACTTTTCAAGGAATGGTGACTTTGAATACTACCCCTTAACATACTGAATTACCCACAACCCGAGGTTTGGTACTGAGAAGGGAAACAAATAAGCAACTTCACATAAACAGTATGGTTTCCCACACTCATAAGCAACATATCCTCCATGGTTGATTACTTCACCTGTCCATGGGCACATATAATAAGCACTGGTTTCTTACAATACACATGAATACACCAGTACTGGTTTAGTCACATTTATGGGGAGTACTTTCCAGTATGCTATCATCTACTCAAGGAAGGTTTAAATAATGCTTCCCACATGAATAAGTGAATAAAGTTTATTCTAGAAATAGGTACTGAAATTATTAACAATTCAAAATTACATAGGGAAATAACATCATTCCTATATCTTTCTCAAATTTCACTAAGCATTCGCATCCACATTACTAACTATGCAAATACAAATTTGAAGCTTAAGACTTTCATCATTTCATAAGAAGCCCAAAAGAAACATACAATTTCATAATTGTAATAAACATTCTTTTTAAATCAATGCATTCTTCGTAGCATCTCTAAAAATCTTATAATCTAGGAAAAGAGAAGGAAAAGAGAGCTTGATAATCAAATTATTTCCTACAAAGACACAAGATCAATCAAGACCACACTATATACTAAAATTTCTCACTATAGGCCTATCATTAATTGCACGGTTTTCATTTTGCTACCATTTTTAGAAGAGTATCAATCGAACTAACATGACATTTCCAATTATTATGGTTGCAATGGAATGTTCTAGTTTTCCAAACAACAGAGATCAAAATAGGTAATCTTATCGATGATACAAGACCTCTTGAGAACACTCACTATTTTAATACAATACAGACACATATCATAATTTGAAACCTATCATTGAAAATCAAATTACGATCAGAAGGTAAGCGAGGAGCTATCAACAAAATAATACATATCAATGCCTACACATCAAATAGGCTTTTCATTCGCAATTTCTAAACATAATAAGGCAATTACATATATCCAAAAGCAAGTTCAATGGAACATTGCTAAAATAGATCCTTGGTTCAACTAGTTTAATGCAACACTTAAAACAATATTTCGTGGAACACATTAATACACTCTTGAAGCTACTATAACATGTTCCCTTTTATACTTCCTTTACAAACAAAGTAGTTTCACATAACAACTCTTCGCATATTAATGCACATTACATAAGATAGAATTTAATTATGTTACTTCTACCTTACACATGGAGAATTCTTTAATGTAAACATATAGTTTTCTCCCAATAACAAGAAGTCACAACCTTTCTCTTGCAAAAAGAAACCTCATATCAGAGATAATTACACATATCCCAAACATTTTAATTTCTAGAGAGAGAGAGAGGAAGAAGGGTGATAATCATTCAATTTGCTACAAAATAAGCATTAAATATTTACCATACTAGTACTTCAAGCGAACAACACTAAACTAGATCATAATCTTAAACAAGCACATTTTGTACTTTCAGATTCCAGAAAAGCACTGACCAACCCAAATGGATTAGTCCAAAGAGTACATTACTCAATAAGAAAGGTACATACGACTCTCTTTTAGAATATGAGTAATCGTAGACCAAGACATCAATAAGCACATAAAGCACATATAATCACTCAAAACACCAACATCATGAAGGTGAAAACAAGGTGTGAACACATTTGTTACACACAAATTAAGGTCTGCTCAATCACTCACATACAAATAGGAGGACAAGCATGCACATAAGGTCAATACACCTCACACTAACTAAGGGCACACATGACACTAGAGATACCAGTGTTTGCAACATGGGCTCTGATACCAAATGTAATGCCCCGCCAGGAAACCCCGAAGGGTAAGCTAAAACACAAGAAAACAGTGCAATAATTTTTTTGTTTAAAGTTAAACACAACATTAAGATACAATGAGATATCAAAATTAAGATTACATAGTGGAAGACCTCAAATAAAACCTAAAAAGTTTTCCAACGTGATTACTTAATTACACATTTACCTTAACTCACACAATAATCCAATAAGTTGATTATCTTAAAAATGAGATAATTATTAAACAAGGATAATTTCTTTCAGAAGATGAAAATATAAATCACATGCTAATGTTTATCCATTATGATTCATTCATACTTTGCATTGAAGCTTTTCATAAAAATATAAGCCATGCATCTAAAATTCTAACACACAAGAATTTCATCATAAACTTATGAGATCTTTCCATACATACTTAATTTCCTTTACCACAATTGAATATATTCCATTACTCTAAGCTACATTCTTTCATGATACAATTTACTGCATCTAAGAGAGGACTGCATACATGCATTTAAAATTAATTCCATCTTATCCACTTATATATTCTATCAAAATGTCATTCATACATGCTAACACTAAACATGAAACATAAGAATAAAAGCATCACATAACACCAAGATGATCTCGGAGTTCACCCATAAAGGGCTTCATCTCTAGGTCTGCTCAACTGCAAGACCCCTCTGATAATTAATAAAGTTAAGAATACATGAGGTTCCCATTATTTACAATCCTGCCATCAACGCGAAACATAATCAATATACAAACGACCACATCAATCAATAAATACATAAATGATCCCTGAAAAGGAAAGGACCCTGCTGAACATAATCAAAGCTAATACAAGGGTCCACTAGAGCATCCACAAAACTGAGTCATCACCACCCAAGGTCTAACATGAAACCAGGTACTCACAAGGCATAGCAACAAGACGACTCCAAAAAAGGTGCTCCTATCAAGACCATACAACCACACACTAGTGAACGTTGGGAAAAGTGTCATCACACAACCTAGTGATGTAGAGGATGTAGGATTTAGTTGCAATCTTGTAAACTAGAATGGAATATGGACCCAAACCCCAACACTCCTATGGTGTTTCAAATGCTCAAAGTGCCTCAATAGGCTCAAAACTTGTCTTCGCCTTAATCAGGTGTTTCCTCCACTTCCACACACATCAAAAAACTTCAACTAACATGTCTCTAAGTTTTTCAAACCCTCAATTCATCAACTAATACAAAAACCCAAATCTAGCCCTTCACTAGGCCTAGTTTCCTAGTAGCCCTGCCTGAACTATTTTATGCCCTTTTCATGAAATTTTCCCAAAACACCAACCAATGTTTTAACTGATTTAGATACCCAATATCAACCTCTATCAACACCCAAAATATTTCCTATGGTTGTTTTCGAACAAATCATTCAAAAAATTGTTGTCCCTAGTCACCGTGAGGGCTAATTAGGTCTGTTTTGTGAAGGAAGTACCCTCCAAACTCATCCTCAAGTCTAACCCTTCCATACAGTCTTCAATTATGATACCAAACCAAGAATTTTCAAGGTATTAAGGTTCAGTTACACTCTTAAATACCTAAACACAAGAACCCTCGCTAAACCACCCTTAAATCTAGGGCTTGCTCAGAACCACTTCAAAACTCACTTCCATAATCAAACAAAGGTTGATTCAACCAAAATTTAACATTTCTTTACTGATTCCATCATAAAACTATGACCTCCTTAAGGCCAATCTTCTGCTCCTATACCTATGGCATTAAAACCATGTGTTTTCAGTCATCTGTCTCGGTGTACACCTACAAACTCAAACTTCCTGTCACCAAAATGTTAGGAACATATACTGTACATGTTAGAAATGAATCCACCCCATGAGAATTAGAAAAAAAATTCACAGGATGAATCCAAACATCCTTAAAACCTCTCAGAAAAACCATACAGAAAAAATGCAGGAAATTAAAATTTTCTTATTGCTGTTCCAGATTTGCAAACTGTCCAATAGACTTTTCCTAGACTTCCCACAGACTTCTTCACATACAATAATGTTTGCAAAAACTTTATAAACATCTAGACAACCACCATAACTGATCCAAATCAGTTAGAAGGCACTAACAATGCCTAAAAGAATGATTTGCACATTTACATACTAACCGTTGTAATTCAAATATTACAACCTATGACACTTTTAATTTATAATTTGACACTCCTAGAGATAATTAAACTAATCTAGAACGTCATCAAACCAAACTTGTTCTCATGGACACTATTGGCCCTTATTACAATAATTTTATGCATAGGAGCATCACTAGGACACTTAAGGTCTTTACACAAACACATCATTTTTAGCACAAGAAACCATAATGGGCTTAAATACCTCCAAGTTGATCTTTCTTGATGTCATGAGCCTTCCTTCACTCCTTGGTAACATGAAACAAGTTCTTGCCTTCTGGAATGCTCCTGCATCACCTGGTATGGCTACCATGATAGGTCTTCATAGGTTCCGGCCCCATACACTGGGTTACCCTAGCCACGTAGTCCAAACCTCCGGCCCATCCAAGCCTCATGTAGACCCACACATCCTCTCGTCAAGACAAGGATGATGGTTTGCCATTTCAGGCCTTATCACAGCATGTCGAGTAGGTGTTAGCACTCATCCCATGTGTGAGGCACAATTATCTTACTTAGAGATTAACATTCTAATCTACTGTTAGGTTATCACTTATTAGACTCACTTTCGATGGGTTACCTAGCAACCACTTTGGGCATGGCCCCCAATTGAAAGCCACTTTCCTGTACGACACTAGACTATACTCCAGTGACCTTAGAAACCAAGGAATACACATGGTCAAGCAAACAGAGTTCAAAAAGGAGGGAACATCCATCTAGTCAAACACAACTCAAAAGAGGTACACTTACTGACGGTACTCTAACCAGAGACCTGACCAACTATGTGTAAGGAAGTTAAGTAACGGAAACAACTTCCTACACTAACCTTGAGAGGAGGATAATGCAAAACTTTTTCAGATTGTTATAACAGTTATAGAAAATAGAAATAGACATAATAACATTCATACCACAACACAGTGATTTACGTGGGGAAAACCCTTTCAGGAGAAAAACCCCACACTCCAAAAGCAGCTCAATATTTTATTCAGCAATCAAAACAGATTATAATATACTTGTAGAGAAAGCTCTTCGCAGGAGTACCACTAATTAGATATTCAGAGGCAACTCAATAGCCATAAGACTCTTACATACAACCTCTATCTCACGCACATCATATATAGGAGATACAATACAAGAAACAGTCAAACAGTATTACAAAACCATGGGCTAAAACCACCCAATGAGGTGTAGCCGACCTTATCTCCCTTCTAGATGCCCTATGACACGTGCTCCTCCCTTTTACAGCTCATTTATGTGTCCGATACAAAATTATTTTTCCTATTTCAGGAGGTCAAACTTTCGAAGGCCATAACTTGAGAACCGAGTGTCCGATTGACGAACTGTTTGAAGCGCTGGAAAGCTTGTGAAGTGCTCTATCACCTCGTAACCGGCTATGCTAGTTTTATCCACTTTTTAGGACGTTTTGGAGCCTCTAAATCCCTCAAAATTAAGTTTAAACACTTTATCACACCGTTCCAAAATGGAAATTTTAATATCTTCAAAACCAGCTGTGATCTTGCGACGAAACTTTACCGGAATGCTTATCTAACCAACCAAAAGCTTCAGGGAGAATTTTGCACCATTTCATGCTCAAATGAAAACTTACTATAAATAGTAACCTCACATAAATGCAAGGTTGAGACACCATTTTTCCCAACAAATCTCCCACTTGTCGAACACCTTGCAAGAGCGAAGGGAGTATCAACACAATAAATCAATTCCTAGGGGCCATGAGGCCCATAGACTCTGAACACCATCTGAACTTCTCTGTGCTCATAGCCTTAGTTAAAGCATTTGCAACATTCATCAATGTTTCTACCTTAACCAGCTTCACCCTGCCATCTTCGACCATATCTCTGACAAAATGATACTAAACGTCAATATGTTTGGTCCGGGCATGAAATGTGGGGTTCTTAGCTAGGCAAATTGCACTCTGACTATCACAGTAAACTGTCACTGTACCTTGTTTTATTCCAATATCTGAACATAGTCTCTTAAGCCAAATGGCTTCTTTATAAGCATGAGCAACCACAGTCTGTCGCTTACTCATCCAACTAATTGCACCACCAAACAAAGTAAACACATAAGCACTAGTGGATCTTCTGCTATCAATATCACCTGCCCAATCTAAATCTACATAACCATGTATATCAAGAGAAGTCATGTCTCCAACTGAATTACCATGATAACACAAAGAATACTCTTAAGTACCCTTCAAATATCTGAAGACTCTTTTGACTGCATCCCAATGAACTCTACCAGGATTAGACATATATCTAGAAAGTACTCCCACTGCTTGGGCAATGTCTGGTGTAGTAGAGACCATAGCATACATCAAGCTTCCAACTACACTCTAGGAAGGCACTCTGCTCATGTCTTCCATCTCTGATGGGGATGTAGGAAAATCTAAAACAGATAGTTTCATTCCAACTATAAAAGGAACACTCAATGGTCTACAATCCTGCATGTTGAACCTCTGTAACACTGAATTCACATACTTGCTCTGGCCTAGCCATAGCTTTTTGTTCACTCTATCTCTTCTAATTTCCATCCCAAGAATGTTCTTTGCTGCACCAAGATCTTTCATTTCAAATTTAGCAGCGAACTGAGACTTCAGTTCTAAAATCATACCTTTCCCTTTACCAATGAATAACATATCATCAACATACAATGCAATGAATAGGAAATGATCACCATCAGATTTATAATAAACACAGTGATCTGATTTAGAACGCTCAAATCCCAAACTCAACACATATGTATCAAATTTTTGGTACCACATCCTAGGACTCTGTTTGAGGCCATACAAAGATTTCTTCAATTTACAGACCAAATTACTTTTGCCTTTGACCACATAGTGCTCTGGCTGTGTCATATAAATATCCTCCTCCAAATCACCATGAAGGAAAGCGGTTTTCACATCCATTTGCTCAACCTCTAAATCATAAGCAGTAGCAATAGAAAGCAAAAATCTAATGGACGTCATTTTTGCAACAGGAGAAAATATCTCACCGTAATCAAGACCCTCAACCTGAGAGTAGCCTTTTGCAACCAACCTTGCTTTATACTTCTCAATGCTTCCATCTAACCAATCTTTCTCTTGAACACCCATTTACAACCAACAAGTTTTCGTCCTTCAGGCAATGGTACAAGATCCCATGTATCATTCTTTTTCAAAGCTGCCATTTCTTCTTCCATAGCAATCTTCCAGGATCCTGCATCATTCATACCTAATGCCTCTTCTACAGATTTCGGTTCATCCACATTAGTATTCAAAGAAAAAATGCATCTCCAATCATCAGGTGAATACCTTTCAGGTGGTTGTCTATGTCTTGTAGACCTTCGAACAAGCTGAGTTGGAGGTTCTTCCTCCTCTTCTGAAGATTCAGAGCTAGATGAGCTCTCCTCAACTTCTTGCCTATATAGGGGTCTCGTTTCAACTCTTTCAGGTGTAGAAGGAAGTTGAATCACATCTTCTTTTTTAGACTGTTCTGGCTGTAATGTAACAGAAGGAGACTTAATTTCTCTGAAAATAACACTTCTACTATAAATTACCTTTTGTGCAACAAGGTCCCAAAGCTTGTATCCTTTCACACCACAGCTATACCCGATGAAGATACATTTCACAGCCTTGTTCTCCAACTTTGTCCACTTCTCCTTTGGCACATGTGCATATGCCTCGCAACCAAAAACTCTAAGATGTCTCAATGAAGGCTTGTGACCTGACCATGCTTCCATAGGTGTTTTATCAACAAGAGCTAATGTAGGAGACATGTTAATTAGGTAGCAAGCAGTGGCAACAGCTTCAACCCAAAACTTTTGTTCGAGACAAGCACCACTCAACATACTCCTAGCCTTCTCCATTAGTGTCCTGTTCATTCTTTCTACAACTCCATTCTGCTGTGGAGAATATGGAGTTGTCTTCTAATTGTTAATTCCATAGTCTTTACAGAATCTATCAAAATCATTAGAGCAAAATTCACCGCCATTATCAGTTCTCAAACATTTTATTTTCTTTTCAGTCTGCAAGTCAACCATTGCTTTAAATTCTTTAAAATGACTAAAAAATTCAGATTTACTCTTTAGAAAATATACCCATGTCCTTCTACTAAAATCATCAATAAATGAAACATAATATGTGGATTTTCCAATCGAAGGGACATCTACTGGACCAAACACATCGGAATGAATAAGATCCAAAACACCACAAGTTTTATGAGAACTCGAGTAAAACTAAACGCGGTTTTGTTTTCCATAAATGCAATGCTCACAGAAATCAAAGTCAAGATTACAATCATTCAAACCTTCAACAAGGTTTTTATTTTTCAAGGTCCTTAGAGCCTTTTCTGCAATGTGGCCAAGCCTCTGGTGCCATAACATAGTCTTCTCTACAGGTAACTTTTCTTTAGAAGAAAGAGAACCCTTAGGTACCCAAAAACCATTTCCATCTACTGAAGGTGAAACCTTCAAATCTTCCAGTGAAGTATCCGCAGATTTACTTTTTACAGAAGTGCTATTACACTCAACAATGTATGCTTCAAGCTTATACAAAGTGCCAAACCTGACACCTCTAGCAATTACCATAGCACCCTTAATCATCTTACATCCTACTTCAGAAAAGACTACCTGCACACCCGCATCTATCAGTTTGCTCACAGATAACAGATTTTGTTTTAATCCGGGGATACGCAGCACACCATTAATCCTTTTTATTCTACCATTAGAAAACTTGATTCTAACTTTACCTCGACCAACAATGTCTAAAGGTGAATCATCACCCAAGTACACCTTACCTCCATTAAATTCTTTATATTCAGAAAACCAATCTCTATTGGAAGTCAAATGAAAAGATGCACCTGAGTCAATTAGCCAGGCATCATTACCTGCATGAGTCGCTAAAGTTGCAATGAATGCATCACCATCTTCCTTCTCAGACTCAGAATCAGAATTGAACTTTTTCTTTTTCTTCTTCTTCTTTTCTTCTTTGCAGTCTTTGCGGATGTGACCCAGTTTATCGCAATTCCAACAAATGACTTTGGACTTTCCAGGAGATTTCGATCTCCCTTTGGATTTGGACTTGTCGTGCTTCTCATTCTTCTTGCCTTTCTCCTTAGGTCTTCCACGAACAGTTAGGGCTTCCTTTGAACTGATGGATACCTTCCTCCGCATCTCTTCACAAAGTAGGGCACCTACCACGTCTTCAGATTTCAAAACAACAAAAGTACTACCAATAGCCATAACAAGAGAATCCCATGAATCGAGCAAAGAACAAAGCAAGATCTGACATTTCTCCTCCTCCTCCATCTTAACACCGACAGATACCAATTGAGCCACTAGGATATTGAATGCTTCTAGGTGATCTGCAATCCATCCGCCTTCTTCCATCTTCAAGGAATACAACTTCTTCCTTAAGAAAATTTGTTTTAATAAAGATTTCGCTTGATACATTTCACCAAGCTTAGTCCATAGCTTCTTTGAAGAGTTTTCTTCATGGACGTTGATCAAAACAGAGTCTGCCAGGCACAATCTGATTAGACCCTTGGCTTTTCGGTCCATAACATCATATTGTGCCGCCGCAGTAGGATCTGAGGGCCTTTGAACCTTCGCATCAACAGCATCCCATAGATCTCGATCTATTAGCTGATCTTCCATCTTCAGCTTCCACATCTCAAAATTACTTCCATTAAATTTCTCCACCTCTATTCTCCCTGACGAACTTGCCATCTAAAAATTCCTACTACAAGATCAAAAAGTATCTTCTGCACAAGCTCCCACTCAAATCTGGATTAGTTCAAAAAACCCAACAACCCACAATTGAAACCAAAGGTGATCAGGCTCTGATACCACTTGTAAGGAAGTTAAGTAATGGTAACAACTTCCTACACTAACCTTGAGAGGAGGATAATGCAAAAAAAATTTAGATTGTTATAACAGTTACAAAAAATAGAAATAGACATAATAACATTCATACCACAACACAGTGATTTACGTGGGGAAAACCCTTTCGGGAGAAAAACCCCACACTCCAAAAGCAGCTCAATATTTTATTCAGCAATCAAAACAGATTACAATATACTTGCAGAGTAAGCTCTTCGCAGGAGTACCACTAATCAGAGATTCAGAGGCAACTCAATAGCCATAAGACTCTTACATACAACCTCTATCTCACGCACATCATATATAGGAGATACAATACAAGAAACCGTCAAATGGTATTACAAAACCATGGGCTAAAACTACCCAATGAGGTGTAGCTGACCTTATCTCCCTTCTAGATGCCCTATGACACATGCTCCTCCCTTTTATAGCTCATTTATGTGTCCGATACAAAATTATTTTTCCTATTTGAGGAGTTCAAACTTCCGGAGGCCATAACTTGAGAACCGGGTGTCTGATTTACGAACTGTTTGAAGCGCCGAAAATCTCATGAAGTGCTCTATCACCTCGTAACTTGCTATGCCAGTTACACCCACTTTTTAGGACGTTTCAAAGCCTCTAAAGCCCTCAAAATTAAGTTTAAACACTTTATCACACCCCTCCAAAATGGAAATTTTAATATCTTCAAAACCGGCTATGATCTTGCGACAAAACTTTACTGGAATGCTTATCTAACCAACCAGAAGCTTCAGGGAGAATTTCGTACCATTTCATGCTCAAATTAAAACTTACTATAAATAGTAACCTCACATAAATGCAAGGTTGAGACACCATTTTTCCCAACACTATGGTCAACCACTAATCATCATTCAACACCCACATAAAGGATATCACCAATACAACACTACAACAAAACAATAGTCAACTTGAGACCGAGGATAGAAACATTTACCCCAAATCAATCTATCTGATAGTGTCCAATCCACCAATCAAGGCTTGCCATTACTTAAGCAAAAGCGAATACATAAATTAAACTCGCAATGGCAATAACCAGCAAATACAATCTTTTCCGAAATGATTTAAACATTAAATGTCGATCGAGTTTTCTAAATGATCTAAGTTTCCAAAATACACTAACAAGAAATCATCATTACCAGGTGATTACAATACCTTAATTGCAATAGTACCATTCGTCTATTTCCCTAGACAAAGGAAAAGTATGATTAAACCATTTATTTTACTAAATAAACACATCAAGAACTTAACAATTTTTCCAAATGATACTTAATTAAATTTCCAATAGTATATCATTTAAATGATCAAAATATCCAATGACAAAATATTTCATTTACTTCTCAATTAGTCAAATGATATGTTCTTGAATAAAATATTATTTAAAAATAATCAATTAATAAATATATTTATTTCAACAATTTTCCAACTAAAATAATATTCTATCTTTTTCCAAAGAGATACTTCTTCAATAAGACAAATGCCCAAATTAACTATTAATTAATGTATATATTTATTAATCCAAGATTAATAAAATATAACAAATTAATATTTAATAGAGAAATTAGCAATTCAAGTACTTAATTAGAAAAAATTGTGTTAATCATCAAATGAAATCTGAATATAAATTAATGTATATATACAATTATACAATTAATTAATATCAAATTAATCATAAATTATAATTAATGCCACATTAATCATAATTAAAACTTAATTAAAAATTAACATTAAATTATATTAAACTATTATATTTTTTTTTATGATAAAAAAATATATTAAAAAAACATTTCTTTTTCCTTTTACAAACAAAAAAATACATAAATGGGGAAGGGTACCCACGTGGAACCCCACATGGGCCCCCCCCTTGGGAGCTCATGCTACCCATGGTAGCGCTTGCTACCAAATGGTAGCAAGCGGCTGCTATTGGTAGCGCTGCTACCATTTGGTAGCAGTCTGCTACCATGGTAGCAGCCGCTACCTCCCCATGGTGGGGGTTTATTCCCTGCCACGTGGGTTTTATAATTTCTTTTTTTTAATTTTTTTTTTTTAATTTTACTGTTAAAAAAATTAACAGCAACAAAAGAAATACAGTCTCAGCAGAGACATGGAATATTTTATATTTTTATTTGTTTACAAATATTCAAATTTGATTGAATAACCAGACCCAGATAAGCAAATTTCTTTTCAATCAAAACCATGTTTGGGCACAGGTTCATTTCTGCCAAATTCCAAACTGATTTTTAATTTAAAACTTAATCCAAAATATTCAATGGAGTTTAAACAAGAATTCCTCAAGAACAGTGAAACCCAATTTTTTTTAATTTTTGAAAACCCAATTTGAACAACCAACAAAAATGCAAACTGGAGGTTTGGAAAGGAAGCAAGGAGGGTTTTTAATTCAGAAATTAAACTACAACTCCTTCATTTTCCCAAATACATTAGATTTTAATCTTTACAACTAGATTTCTACAACATCCAAAACAATTTTCCTTAAAACAAGAAGCCAATGAAATAAATCAGAGGCCTACCTAGCTCAACAATCCTCCAGCTCAAGAAATTCCTTCTCTTCCCAAAACCCCCAAATTTTCCATCCAAAAAATATTTTTCCAAAAATATCAATCTCCATATTTTTCCAAAAGTCTAGGTTAAATGGGAGAAGTTTGACCAAAATTTTATTTAAAATAATTCCTCAAAAATCATTATTTTCCAACTATATCAATAAATTAAATTTTCTTTTCAATTAAAAATTGATTATTCCAAATAACCGAATTTAACCTTTCTATTTCCAAAATGCCAAGAAGATAAAATTAATTCTATTTCAATTAAATTTAAATCTTTCTTTTCAAAGGCATAAACATAATATATTTAATATTTAAATTTAACCATTTAATTGCACTTGCTACCAAACTAAATCGAGCACTTCAATTAATGATAATCGCATAAAGAAATCCTATTTAATCTAGTCCATTAATCTTTAATGCACAAACACATATTTAATTAAATTAAATACTAAGGACTAAATATTCGATTTAACCATACACACCAAACATGCAACCCAAGAACGCCAAACAAATAGACGACCCGCAACCCAACCAAAAGGGAAAACTAATGGACGACTGACGATGCTCACTTGAGCACGACTATGGTCAAACGAGGGTCTTATGACCACCTAGTCCAAAATCAATGATGACCAGAGAGGTACACTCAAACCTGCAAATTTAGGCAGAGACGAAGCTTGCACCCATGCGGCACTGTATCTGAAATCTCCTGCAACTAAGAGTCATACATGCATACATATAAACTTAATGAAAGTGTTAGCTCGAGATAATAACACGAAAAAGGAGAATTAATAACTTGCATACAAATTGGTGCGAAAACCACTTCAATAGCTATGCACTAAAATCAAAACATCCGACTATAATCATTATATTATGTTAAACTAACTCAGGTCAAATCAAGATTAGAAATTGATTAGGGTAGGGGTACTACAACTCTTCCCATTGATTTTCGAGCCACAATTTGAGTATCTGTATGCTACGATTTTCATCTCATAATCAACTTGTTTTTCACATGCATTTGTGTTTGTAGGTGAGATCCACATCCAGTTTGAATGATAAAGAAGGACAATGGAGGTCAATGAAATAAATATATTCATTTTTGTTTGCATTCTCTTTTGAAATTGTCTTCATTCCTGGGTATGTGTAGGATCATGGTGGGCCAAACAGGCCCTTAAGTGGCAATGAAATCAAAAAAACTGAGAGGCAACTGACATAAAAAATTGAATAAGTTACCAAAATTATTTCAAAAATATATAAGAATAGAAGCTATAGAAAATTGAATGTAGTTTTTTGAAAAAAAAGAAATCTATTTGACAAAAAATTGAAATTTCAATGCAGTAGTACTAAAATTTCAGGAAAAATATAATAAGCAGGTGTCTGTCTGACAACCCTAACCACAGTAAAATCATAATATTTTTTTATAATTTTTTAGATATAAGTAGAAGACTCACGTCTGGATGTGACATATTTTTTTGTATTTGTTTTTGAAATAAATAATTCATTATGATTTTTTTACATCTTTTTAAAAATATAAAAAACTCGTATGTTTGACCAACTAGGTAAAAAATTTATGAAATTTAATTTTTCTTTTTTTAATCCTATAATATTAAAAGCATATAATGCGACACATATTTAAGATTAAAAAATGTGATACCATTGGAAAGTTATAGATATTTTTCAATCAGCCTATCATTCAGGACTTTATCAGGATATCGCCACTTTTTGGCCCCTCATGATCTTGCACATACCCTCCTTTATTGATTGAATTAGGAGTTCTTATCATAGCTTGTTAGGTTTTTGGTTTCCCAATTACATGCTTGTGATGCCTTTTCCTAAATTCCTAGTTATAATAGGTAAATTAATGTCTCTAATCATGTTTTTGTTAGGGTACGATTGATAATTTTTAGTATCAACCTTGATTTTATTCTAGTTGTAATTTATTTATTCCCTTCTGCTATGGTTCTACCTAGAAACATCTAAACAATGAATGAGAATTTTCCTGTTTTTCTTCAATCCATTCAGCTACTACTTCTATAAGTGGCAGCATGAATACCTTTTGAAGCAATAAATCAATATTTGACTGTCAGATTTTAGAATAATATTGATATAATATTTTAATATCTTGGCATTTAAAAAAGATAGATGAATGGCCATAAACTCAACACTTTTTTTAGAATCAATATGATGATTACTTAAAAACTAGAACTTAACTCTACTATTACATCACAATAAATACCTCCCATGCAAACATTTGTATGATTTTATTTTGAAACTACTTTAAAAATAATTATAATCAAAATTGGAGTAAGACATTCTCCTTTAGTAAATTTATCTTCGCCAGGGTGATTATAAGAAGATATAATAGAAATAAATGTCACAAGAATACCAAGTCTGATCAAAACTCTAAATTCATACCAAGAATCCGCTAGATAATCTTGAATCCAAAATTTGTAGGTTTCTTTTATATCGGTCATAATTAAACCCCAAACTTAATTCATATGACTAGTTGTACCATTTCAAGTCAGGTCTTATTGTGTTTGCACCAAATATTCTAGTGGATTGTAGATAAGCACTAACATCATGCAGTAGATTAATAGTCCTTATCTTGAAAGGAGGTCACAACTGGTTGACAAGAGAGTCCGTGAAAAAATTATAACTATTTCAAAAAATTCCCAATAGATAACATCATAAATAACAGAGAAAAGTGGGAAAGTAGTAAGCTAAATCATGTTTTTTAAATTTTCTTTGTCTTGGAGGAAGAGGATAAATTTGTTTGAACTAGCAATTCCAAATTTCTTGAGATTACCATAATATTTAAATTTATCTAATTCTACTAACCACATGGTAAAAGTTTTATCCTTTTCACAATATTTAGGATGCAATATGTTTTCAAATTTTAGAGTTCTTAACTTCAATTTTTTTATATTTCCAAAAGTGTTTAATAATGAATTTACATTATAGAAATCTTATAACCACTTATATATCCTACCCATGGATACCAAAAATCTTGTATAAACAAGCTTTTTTGGATACTAAAATAGGAGCCAATCGATCATTGAGAAGCGGGAATTATTTCATTGGCCTAATATTTTTAAATTTGTCATTTCCAAATTCTCATGCCATCCCACATAAATTCATGCTAAAAATAAAATTATAACTCCAATCAATTTGAAGAAAAATAATAATAATTTATTTTTGTATAAGAACCCCAAACAAGTGATGGAATACTAGATATGAAATAATGATTCTCTAGATTTAGGTACTTGAGTTTGAGAATTCTTCCCCATAATATTTTTTCTCATATATCTTATTCAATATAGTTTGGTAGTTAGAGCTACTTTTTTAATGAAGGCAAGATCCTACTCTTAAATAAACCCTCTTTAGATTGCTATGATTTATCCCAATTAGCTAAAGGTCATCTCTTTTAGTTAATATTTTTCCTTTTGATTTGTAAGAGCCATAAATCTATAAAATAGGAGAGCTTGAATAACAGCTTCAAAAATGAATATACAACTAGCCAAATAGAGTTTTCCAAGTGGCTAGTGATAAATATGATGCTAAATCTAGTAGAACATGTCAACCTTTTTATTAGGAAAGTAGGAGAAATATTGATACAAAATATCTTAAAAGAAGGGAAGAAACGTAGAAATAGAATGTGAAAGGATAAGCTAGGCTAGAGTATGGTGGACCTTATCACCAAATGCCTAGGTTTCATTGCCACCTTTAGCCATGTAAGGATCCAACACAACCTTAGGGAAGGGAATAAGAATGCAAACAAGATGGTGAACCTTGGTCCTTTCTCCAACAAGATCCAAATATGGACGATACAACATGAGTTATGTAAGCACATTCATACTATGATACATCAAGATATTAGTCGCAATGATACCTAAAGTTTATAAATTACATTTTTATTTATTATCCTATATACATTGTACTCCAATCATTTATTGATGTGGATTTCCTCTATTAAATCTGGTGAAAGTTACATTTCCTTCAAAATGGCCTTAAGTTGTTATTATCCTAAAATTGGTTTTAGCAACCCCTTAATGGTCCCTATTACTAGCTTCTCCAACAAAACCATGTGTGGAGATTTCATTCAAACTAAGTCAAATAAGTGTGACAATTTTAAACAAAATAAAGCCCTTTGGAATAAGGTTGTGAAAGGTAATTTTGGCGATATACATTGAGGATATGAAGGGTTTCAACCCTTCTTTTTTGAAGCAATTTTCCCAATCCTAGGATGAGGGTGAAGTTAAAGTGGGGTATGTGGTGTTTATGGTATTGATAGAAATAACTACGACTTCCACTGGTGTTATTGTGGAAAGCAAAACCTTTCCCAATAAACCTAAGGGCAACTGTGAGGTGGCTTTGTTGAGGTTCTTGAAGCCAAGGGAGAAAGTAGCTTGCCTACAAAGAGGTTTGATGATTTTCTTGGTGTATGTAAAGATTCTGCACTACTCCTTATGAAGTACATTACTCCGGATAGGAGATTCAAACAATTCCACTCTTAAATCCTCCCTATGCTCAACCATCTCAAGTATGGTGTGAAGATAAAATTCCCTTACTGTCTTTTTTTGTGCTCATCCCAGTCTATAATAACTTATTGAAAATAATATCCTTCCCTTGCACTAGGGATTTATTTTGTATATTTATAATTTTCATCTGAGTATGACTCCTACTAGTGGGCTAGCTAGTAACCCCTCTAGTCCTCTCCCTAATCTCATCCTTTTTATCAAACTTTTGGATAACCGAGAAAGAAAAGACACCATTTCTACTCAAAAGCACAAAGGTTGCCCTACCTGAGTTAACCCCACTAGGTTGGCTAAAACAAGAACCCCTCAGCCCATCCCATTATTTAATGCATTATTGAAGAGTTGGAGATAGAAGATAATATTTCTAAGGAATCTGATTCCTGCTAGTCTACTAGGTCGGAGTGGACTCTAAACAACCCTACTAGAAATTGCACCACCCCTTCTACCCCTTCATTTGGCTCACCTCGCCCTCCCTAACTAACTCTTCAAGTAAATAAGATTTCCTAGCTTTTACTAATAAGGTCAATGAACTCTACGATGCCTACAACAAACATGAACCTTTAATATGTTAGCTCCTGGGCTAACTCAATATGACGAAGAAAAAAATGAACAAACTTTAAGCCCTTATCAAGGTGGACATAAGAGCTTCTATTTGGGCATTGGATAAAAAGGATCAAAGGGTTTGGGTGGTGGTGAATGATTTGGTAGATAAACTTGAAAAGTAGAAAAGGATGGAAGAGGAATTGCAAGGGATTAGTGAGAAAATGGACCAGAAGGATGATAGGAACGAGATGATAGAGGTAATTGAGGAGTTTCAAGATAAGTTGATAATCCTCTAAAGGACAATGGAGGATATGTCAAAGAATAAATCTGTGACTCTTTGAGATAATCCAAGAGGAAATTGATAGAAGGCATGCTAAATATAAATAGCACATGGATTCATCTCCCACTACGGTAATGGAGCCATCTATGTCGAGGGTGAAAGCTATGTTGGAGCCCCGTGTTATTTCTTTAGGAAAAAGTTTGAACAAGAGGCTTTTCTATTCCAAGTAAGTGAACGTGATGAGTCAAAACTAGAAAATTGAAAAGACCCCCACCAGATAAACTATTGGTTCATTTCTTTGATGCGAGGTGTGTATGTTGATTTTTTGTTTTTTTGAATAGTCTAATCTTTGTCTAGTTTTTGGTGTTTGGATTTGTGTGTCAATTGTGCTTCATTCCCTTTGTTCAACTATTTCTCTAATTTGGGGCTCTCTCACCTTGTGAGACCCCTAGTTTCTTCACTTTACTCATTTTGTAATAGTTTGGGCCTCTCTTAAACTTTAATCTAATCAAAACCTAGAAATAGAATACTAGCAATTTATTCAAAAGATATGGCTTGATATAGAAAAATTAAACAGGGGGTGTTTATTCATTCAAGAGTTGACTTAACTTATTTTCTTAATTTCTAAGTTCTCATGTAAGAACATTATTTACTCAAGGGTGATATTTATTATTAAAAATGTGTTGTCTTTAATAAGTGGATTGATATCTTTAATTATGTGAAATCTATAAATAGGTCTACAACACTCGAGATTCTTTAAAAATTTGATGTAGCTCGGATAGAATGAGAAGGACATAAATATTGAGGATATACCTAATATAGGCCTATTTCAAAATAAATAATGGTAGAGGAACCATTTATAATAATACAAAAAGGAGAAATTTAACAAAACATAACCCATTAAATTTAATTTCATCAAAAATAAATATGCAAAAGATTTACTCCAAAATTTAAACATACCCTATTGAAAAATCTTATCTCTAAATATCATGTTTGATTAACATTAAAATTTGAACGGAGAAATAATACATGGAAATAATTTTTAAGCTAATTTTAGAAGATCTTATTATTCAAATTTAGATCCTTATAATTAAGAAAGAGAAACATTTGAAAGAAATATACTAGAATCACCAAAAATATATATAAAGTATAAACTTGAAACTATGAATAGTTTTGAAAAACCAAATAAGGCTATGGAATGTATGGTTCCAAAATGGTCAAGAGAAAATTAAAAATTTGCCCTTGATCTTAGTTCTCTATGTTATTTTTAATTATTCCTTAAAATATGTAATATGGAATAAACCTTCATATTTGACTAGATAAATTTGGGTACTTAAATTTTCTTTCATTCATAACACATATATATGATTGATGACAATATTTTATAATTATCATAAAACTAGTGAATATTCTAATGTAACTTTGGTAAACTAACAATAGTTTCAACCACTTGTGGTACATTAATTTTTTGAACTCGAATGGAATTGATAACACCTTCACTCAAAGGTACACCAAAAGGTACCTTCATTTGAAGGTGGAATTTTTTAAATGGTTTAAAGTGTAAAGAAACCCTTGAATGAAGTTAATTTACAAAAATAGAAAAATATGGAACTTCATTATAAAGTCCCTTTTCCTATTTTAAAAAAATGTCATTTGTATGAAAGTTTTATTATTTTTTTGCGGGGAAAACATACCTTGAAATGAAAGTCCTTGAATACCTAACATTAAGGTCCCTTCATTTGAAGGACTTTTAAAAGAAGGCCCCTTAATTTGAAGAAACGTTGAATGAAGGACCTTAAAGTGAGCTTTATATCTTAGGCCTCAAATTTTCCTCATGATTTTATTTTTCCATCCTTGGAATGGATCAACAATTAGAATAAATATGGTAATAAAATTTGTAGAACCACAATTCTCAAAGTAATCTTTATAATGAGTATAATATTTAATCTATTCAATTTTAGTATTATATTATTTTATATTTTCTAGTGAAGATAGGTTTTTCACAATAGCAAAAGTCTTTGATCTACACAAATGAAAACTATGTAAAACAAATTAAAAAAAATCGGCAAGTAGCTAGCTTCTATGTATTGATGTTCTTATTTCAACAAAAAAAACTAATTCTGATGTATTACAAAAATAATTATATGATACCAAATGAACCTATAATTGAAGAATTTCAAGCCTCACTTCAAAAAGATATTAAAAATGAACAAATAAGTATAAAATTATAGAAAATATTTATGTGCCATGCATGTTATTATTGTGAATCAATGTTTAAAAATTTATACTTTTATCTTTACTAATTATTAGTAGTTTTTCTCTACTATAGAAATATCACTTTCTTTAAAAGTATTCTTAACTATAAAAAAGATTAGTTCACATTATCTTCAAGTTATTAAAGGTTTAGGTGATATATATTTCTGAAGGTAAACATATGGTGATGATTGTTGATTTTAATATAATAATCTTTGGCCAAAATTTTGGACACACTATTATGGGATTGCCCACCTCCTTACATGATATAATGAATGATAAGATTTTTTCATATTAACTCCAAATATAATGATCTTACAACTCTACAAGATATTATCGCATAACTAAGGAATCCCACCTCATGTGGCACATCATCTTCCTCGGGTGAGGATCAAAATAACAAAAGCAAAAATTGCACCACCACAAATATGATGCATACTTCCCACATGAGGACATATGACATTAAAGATGAAATTAAAAATTTGCATAAAAAGAATTCAATAAATGAAAATTAGGAAAGAAAGGTTGCGACATTTTTTCATTAAAGAAAATGGTAACATTTATATAATGAATAGGTTCTTTGAAAATAGAAATAAAATTTAAGATTTGGTGTGCTTGTACAAAACCCCTATTTAGAAAAAAATGATAAAATAAGGAGCCATTTTAGACACTCAACAATAATCTTAGAATTTTTTTATAAATAATATTGTAAAATGCTATGGTTTTGACATAAGTAAATCAAAAGATCATAGTCCTATGAATGAAAGTATAAAAGAGAACTTATTAAGATATTTTAATATTCATTTTAAAGTATATAATTTCTCAAAAACCTCAAAAACCTCAAATACATCAACTTTAACTATAGCCCAAACATATTAAAACATTTTTTTAGGAAACCCATTCATACTTTTGTTTTATCTTTTCACCATAAGAATACTTGCTCCAATTTGTCCATGTAAATAACATCATTGAAGAATGAATTATATTGAGGTGAGATGAGTCTAAATATATAGTTTAAATTGACATATTTATAATTAGTAGAGAATTTGGTAGTATTTTTTAACAACACATAAAAGTGAGAAACACCTTGTAAATGGTTATCTTGAATGAATTCAATTTCGAACCCAGTCTTTCTTTGAATCTCATTAAAGTCATTAACATGGTTTTGTGCCACAATAAAGTGGAAGAGAAAAATAATTGCTATGATTTTTGAATGAACATTCAATATGAGATTTTTCTCACTATATAATTTTCTACCCAACTTTATTTTTTCCTAGTCCATTCTAAGGTTTATAACGTTAAGGGATCATTACATAAACCTTGTTCTTGAGCACACTATTAGATCCCTACTATCTTAAATAGAATATTCCTTTTTTTTTATTAAGTAAGAAGGGTTTTGTTCGGACCCTTTACCTTGTACAAATAACACATAAGCTGTTAGAAGAGAAAAATAAACCACGCACCATTATCTAATATTGCTTGTCTATCCTTCGAAGATTCACAACAGACCAAAAAAAATGGTTAGAAGAAGGGTAAAGTTGAATCTTACCCTCAACCAAGGGAGACCAGTACTCCAAAATCTAGTAATGAATGTCAGGGATAGAAGGCCACAAATGGAAAAATTTATAGATGAGACTGCTACTAGATAAATAAATTTGATAGTTGATTACCTCTTGTCCAAGTGAAATCATAGAGGTAGTAGCATAGCAGAGAGTTTGAAAAAGAAAATCTTGAACAATGAAAAATCCTTTCTCTAACAAGGCTGCAGAAGGGCTAGCCCTAGAGGAAATCTTCCGAACATCAACAAAAACACTAGAGAGGAGCCTTAATAAGAAACAAAATGAGCCACAATGAAAGCCAAAGGAGAAGCATCGCCCATCATAACAATAAGAGAACACCCATCCAAAGCACATAACTAAACCATAGGTTAACCTAAGTCACGAGAACTCGAAGGAGGCCCACTAATACTAGGAGTGACATCAAAAGCCCCAAACAATGCTAGATTAATGATAAGATATATAATTGGTCTTGAGAAGTTGTCATTTTAAAAATGGGGCTGGGTGGGAAAGTGTGAGGAGTACGAGGAGTAATGACAACCTATTTTTCTTATAGTTATTTAAAATTTTGATGTGTCAAATATTCCTTTCTATTTGCATAATGTTGCAACATGATAAAAAATCCATTCTTTATTTTTTTGTTTGATATAAAGCATAATTGTATAACAAAACATGCAATTTTGTTCTATAATGAGGTTTAGCTTCAAACAACCACAAGATAATATGTTCTTCTAGGTCATCTTCTTTCAACTGCATGAGCTAGAGTCTAAAAGGAGTATTTTAAGGCTTACATGTTGTTTACTAGTGTAAAGCTATGAATCAGTGGTCAGAACCTATATTGTTTAGGATGGAAGAAGCGATCTAAAGATGCTAGGGAGAACAATAGTTATTGACCAAAAATATATATAAACATTTCACAATGTTCCTTACTCTCTTATTGTTGAAAATGAAATCTAATTTTTATCAATCTAAGATATTTATTGACATAAGTTAATTAATGTTCTCTAATAGAAGAAGAATTTTGTAAAACAAGCTATAAGATATCCTTTTTTTATGAAGACATAATAGAAAACTGAATTCATCTTCAATGATTTAAGAATAATCTTGAGATGAATCTCATCGATAAAACTATAGATTATCCCAATGTTTAATGTCACCATAGAGATCTTTGGAAGCATAGTAATTAGTAATGTCCCTAAAAATCCTTAATATCTAAAAAGACTTTATTATACTATTTTTACAAACATAAGACATTAGCAATATGACAAACATATTTTCCCTGAAAATCCTTAATATCTAAAGATACTTTATTATACTATCTTGCTTACCATTAAAAAAATTGAATTTTATAGTCTTCTTTGACTAATTTGATTCTACATTATTTTATCATTCGCATGACATATTACAATCCTCTCTTGGTTTTCATCTTGATCATCCTGAAAAAAGTCTACGGACTTCTTTCAAAATAACAATCTTACTTTCATTCCTATTACTACTTTTTTGTTCCTTTAGAATTTGAAGGGGTGTGTTCAACTTGCCTTCTTTTTCTTGACCTATTTACATATTTCTACTGATTTGGATTTGTGTAGTCTCCTTGTAGCCATTAACCTAATTTATAATGAAGGTTTTACTAACGAGAGTGACCAAAAGTGAAGGTGCCTATGACACAATTGTCTATTAATGGATGTAGGATGCGTTAATAGGTTGGGTCTGGCTATCACATAGATTTGTAAATGTGTAGTAATAAATTGTCCATTTTCAACAAACAAGGGAGGATGAGCTTATAGAAAAAATTCTAAGAATGTATTGTTTGTAGGGTAACAGAGGAAGGTTGGAAAGAAAGCCAGATTTGAAGTTGTGTCATGCCTGCCGGACCAAGCATTAGACAGTAATAAAATTTCACCTTTCATTATAGTTGTATGTTGGGTGATCAACCATGTATTAGTAGCTGATATTAGGTGGACTTAAGAGAGGAAGATTGGATATTAATGGCAAACTAGAATACTTAGGAACTAGAGGTTCTAGATCTGCAAATATAAAGTATAGAGGCTAGTGCTTAGGAGTCGGTCTCTTCTTGTTTTGTGCCTTATATCTACTCCATGCATTGTTATACCTATTGCTCTTATGATGTAAAAGGGTTAAAGCCCTTTCAATAATGACTCATTAATCATGGTTATAATCTATTTAAAATAAGTTTACACAATATTCAAATGTATGAGAAACAGATGAACTGTAGACAATATATATAATATATTCTTACCAAAACCCTGTGCAATTCTTTTCTCTGCGAAGCAAGCTAACCAGGCATGGGGATTCACAAACGGATTCTATCCAAATGGCAGACTCCAGTAGAGTAGAACAGGCGCCACTCCTAATAACGTGCCTTGTTCTGGAAAAGCAAATTCAGTATCATATAAAACAAATTATATTCTTCATGCTTTACACATCTCGACTAAAACAAAGCTTATCCTTCATATAGATGCACAAATGTTAACTATTGTTAAGATATAATAACATAGACGGCCACCCCATATTTTGACCTGAATGTTGTTTGATCAGGTCTACTATAAATTCCTCGTCTCACAAGCTATCGACTTATCAAGTCCTAAACACCGTGCTTATTTTAAGCTGCCCTCCTACATGCCATGCCTTGGCATTTTGCAATTGCAATGTATTCAGCCACACACGCAGCAATCTTCTCCACCATTTCTCCTTGATCACTGAAACAGTATAAGGAATAGTATGTTACAGAAGTCATACTCCAACCAAATAAAAAAAAAATAAAATTGAAACATAAAATGTACTTTACCCGTCACTAATAAAGCCTTCTACGAGTGAAACCCAGCGTAGAGCATTTTTCCATTTCCCAAGTGTTCGAGTATTGAATTTTCCAGCCTGTTTATGCATTTGGAAAGCTCTTGCGTACACTCCATTCTCGTCCTCCATTCGAACATCAGAAGGTCGAATTTCCCAGAACACAGGGATAATTGGAGCCCCGGTTTGAATAATGAGGAGGAGCTCATCCAAACACCACTCAGATTCAGCATATTTAGGAGACAGAATTACAATATGAACTGAAGAACTACGTATTGCGGATGTTATAGCTTGGGGTGTGTATTGTCCTGGTCGTATAGAACGTTTGTCGAAAAACACTTTGAATCCTCTATTCTCAAGATTATGATATGCGAAACTGGCTAGGGATTGCTTCGTATCTGCTCCACGGTGATTAATGAAAACCTCATATTCAGTAGTGGGAACAAGATAATGGGAGGAGGAATCGGACCTGGACAGCAGGGGTGAAGAATGGGAAGAAATAATATTTCCCATGGCTGAAAGGGAGCTTAACAACATAGATGTGTTTTACTATGACCCCTATAAATGGATCCAAGAATCAGAGGTAATAATATCCTCCCACGGGAGAAAGGGATTATGACATTATTGCTGTGTATCCTATCTTAAGAGATACTACGAATCACTCGGTCAAACTTTTTTCGTTTTTGATGGAAGAGTTAACCTGAGATAGATTGGCATGAGATAGTGGGGTGAAAAATGGAAGATTTTCCGTGGCAGAGACGTTCCTGGCCGGTTATTAGAATGGGCAAATGATCACTCACCTTTTTCTTGTTTTCCACTGCTTTTGTTTGGGCGGTTAGTAGAAGAGAAAAATGAACACTCAAGCTAATTTTGGGGGGTTTCGGGGGGAGGGTAGTTTACCACTTTCCTTTTTTCCCAGGTGCAGAGTATTAATGGTTGGAGAGTTTTCCCACTTTTTGGTTTTTGTGGGGAACTTGTTTTTCTTGGTGGGGCTGAAGTGAAAAACGAAATAATATAACTTCAATAATGTAGTTACAAAGTCATATGATGATATCATTGAGATTTTTTCTCGATTATAAGATCAATTGAATAAGTGTTTAAAGATTGCTATTTTGATATTTCTTTCTTAGATATTATTTTGACAAAAGTATATATATATATATATTTCAAAAGTTAAAAAAAAATCACAATAACAATTGTGATAAGTGATTTAAATTCTTTTGGGAATCCATTATGTAACTAGTTCATTTAGTTTGGTGTTAGTTGTTCCAAGCTTTGTTTATAGACAAACACTTGTTACATTTACATGCTTCAAATTTTAGATTTTATTTTTATAGGTTATTCTCAAATCAATAAGCATTTATTTTAGTCTACAAGCTATTTCGTGAATATGTGATTTTTTTAAATCTTTACACCAAAGTCAATTTTTTTGTAATATTGTACTAGGTGATGGGGTGTATTTTCCTACCAAAATTGTTGAGTTTTGCTATACTTTTAGACTGGCACTATTATTTTTTATTTAGAAAGTTAGGTTTTTATCTCTTTTAATTAAAATGTTGTTGATATCAACTACTTTAAATTCACATCAATATTTTGTATTTTGAGAATGAGGGCTTCACTTAGTGAACCTGGGTTATAGCACGTGTGTTCATGGCATACTAATAATCCCCCTATTTTAAAAAAAAAATTGCTCTAAAATCCTTTTTTCTCACCCCCTCCGAATACACAACCCAAATTAAAACCCCCCCTATTTTTACCATATATTGCTTTTTTTCATAACTCGAATTAAAAAACCCCTTATTTTCACCAAATAGGCAATGTATTGAGCTTATTTTGTGGGATATTAAACTCCCCAATATGAATGCACATGATATAATATTGCCTAGCCAGTGAAGCCTCTGTGATTTTGAGTGTATAAACTAAAATATAAGAAAGTTAATAAACAACCTTGGAAATTGTAAATTCTTAAATTTTACTAGATGACTATGGCAATGTACTATGGATTGTGGCATGTGTGCCTTTGTTTTCTTATTCTTGCAATCAATTATCCTTATGAAACAAAAGGTGTGATATCTCTCTACTCTTCATGTACCACTCCTATACCTAGTGAAAGTGATCTTCCCCTTTGATAGTTAAGAATAGGTATCACCACATAGGTTAATCCTCTTCAGCATCATGTTAGTTACATCTATGGGCCTTGTTTAAAGTTAGAATTAATTTCCCTAGTATAATTTGACTATCTCACCATAGTACTATAATATTTAACATAATATTAGTTATAATAGTAGATTTTCTACTACTCAATTTTAGAAGAATGAAGAAATATTCTTATTATTAGGGAGACAATGGATAATGGGATTGATGTGATGCATAAAGCTTTGGTTAAACCAAAAAATTGTGTTCTTCTTTCATCTAATGTACATACATTTCTTATAGCTTAATTATTGTTGTGTTTTAGTGACATTATGATGTTGTAATTGATTTTTCTTTTTTGGGTGATTTTTTCATGTGATTATTTCCTTTTTTGAGATGTGATAACTCATGACTCGTATGTGCATAGCTTCTTTGTACAAGACCCAT
Source organism: Cryptomeria japonica (assembly GCF_030272615.1). Lineage (NCBI taxonomy): Eukaryota > Viridiplantae > Streptophyta > Pinopsida > Cupressales > Cupressaceae > Cryptomeria > Cryptomeria japonica. Next base: position 600,063,672 of record NC_081405.1, on the reverse strand, counting down.
TCCATATTAGTGCTTAAATATTGCTATTTTGATATTTCTTTCTTAGATATTCTTTTAACAAAAGTATGTGTGTGTGTGTGTATTTATATGTATGTATGTCTATATATGTATGTGTGTATATATGTGTATGTATGTATATATATACAATTGTGATAAGTGGTTTAAAATCTTCTAGAAATTGTTTATGTAACTAGTTCACTTAGTTTGCTGTTAGTTTTTCCTAGCTTTGTTTGTAGACAAACACTTGTTACATTTACATGTTTCAAATTTTACATTTTATTTTTATGGTTATTGTCATACCAGTAAGTATTTATTTTAGTCTACAAGCTATTTGGTGTTGAATATGTGATTTTTTAAAATTTTAGACCAAAGTCAAATTTTTTGTAGTATTGTACTAGGTGATGGGGCATATCTTCCTACCAAATTTATTGAGTTTTGTTATGCTTATAGACTAAAACTATTTTTTTTATTTAGAAAGCTAGGTTTTTGCCTCTTTTAATTAGAATTTTGTTTATATCAACTTCTTTATTCACACCAATATTTGGTATTTTAAGTGTATAAAGTAAAATATAAGTCTAAGCCAATAAACAACCTTAGAAATGGTAAATTCTTGAACTTGAATAGATAACTATGGAAATATCCTATGTATTTTGGCATGTGTACCTTTGTTTTTTTATTCTTGTAATCAATTATCCTTATGAAACCAAAGGCACGATCTCTACTATTCATATACCACTCCTATACCTAGTGAAGGTGGTCTTCCCCTTTGATAGTTACCACACAAATTAATCCTCCTTAGCATCATCTTCGTTACATAGTTGGGCTCTTCTTTAAAGTTAAGATTAATTTCCGTAGTATAATTTGACTATCTAAACTTAGTACTATAATATTTAACATGATATTAATTATGATGGTATATTTTTTACTACACAAGTGTAGAAGGAAGAAATATTCTTGTTATTTTGGAGACAATGGATAATGGGAATTAGTTGTTGTATAAATCTTTGGTTAACCGCAATGATTGTGTCCTTCTTCCATCTAATGTACATACTGTAGCATCCTAAAATTACACCCCTTTATAATTTTGATTGTATTGGGTCCCTACCTTAGCGTTTGCTCCTTTTGGCCTGATTAAGACTTGATTAATCTCATGCCCCTCGTGTATTGCATAATTTTTTCCTTTTCCATGCACAAGGCACCATATCCTTGCCCCAAAATAGGGTAGGACCAGGGTGTGGCACCTTGGTCCTCACTAGGACCATGGTGCCACGTAATGGTCCTCCTCATTTTGGGACCCTCAAAAACCTTTTCTAGTATTTGAAATTTGAGGGGGATTCCTATATCCACGTTGGCTCATGTCAAAAAATTAATTTTTTTTACCAATGGGTAAGTATAAAAGGAGGCTTTCCCCTGTCATTTGATAATCTAGCAATCATAATACACACATATGATATCAATCATTCAAGCATTCAAGCAATTGAGTAGTAATCAATATTCCTTCAAAGCCTTGCAGTAGGAATAAAATCAAGATTCAAGCATTGTAGTAGACATTTTCATCGTATTTTATTGAAGACTTAATGAATTTCTAATCTCGTTTGGAGATAGACAAAACATCAAAAGGAGGTATATCATTTAGTTTTCAGTATTTATTCAGCATGTCCCTCAATAAGAGAATTTTCCATTATAAAAATTTCAATTATCTTTATCTCAGTTTCATGGTTAATTCCAAAACTAGGGTTTGACCAAGGGAAGCTCCTATTCTTAACCTATTTCCCTTTCTTTCTTTATGTAGGAAGTAGGTACGGAGCTACGTTCTTCCGGATAAACTTTATTTACAAAGATAAATCAATCCCCCTTCAGTGTGCGAAACATTTGAAGGACCATGGTGATAGGTACCACAATTCCAACATTTTAGGTTCTCTTTAAGGGATCGGATCCGAGTCTGCAAACATTTCTTAGATCCAGGTGCATAGCTCAATCCCGCATCCGTAGTTCACTATTTTTAATGTTTTTACCTAATTTCGGACACTTTATCTTAATTCAACAATTCAATTTACAAAAGAGGGATCCCAAATTAAATCAATCTAATCAATATTCATTCGTAATCCTTTTTGATCTGGAAGTGAATATATTAGATTCCCCCTCTTTTGAATGTAATAGTCTCCCAAGTCTAAAATTAGTGGTTTTCATCTCTCTTGGTGTGGAAACCCTAATTTTTACCATGACATTATGGTGAACCCCACTCCTTACTCCTTTAATTTTGATTTATGTTCTCATATTTGAGTGTGTATACAATTTAATATTCAAGTTTTCATTTATAAGTTTGATTATGTTGCATATTTTAAAAATTTAGAGGTTGATTTCACTAAAACCCTAATTTTTTAATTTAAAATTGAGCTTGAGTATTGTTTAAGTTGGATTAATTATTTTAGATATGATTATTTTTTGATTCAAAATTCAAATTTTCATTTGCAAGTTTAATTTGCAATTGAAATTTTAAAATAAGGTGGTTAATTTTTAAAACCCTAATTTTAAATTTTAAATTGAGCTTGTGGGTTGTTTAAATTTTGAATTTACCCTTTCAAATTTGATTGCTAATATTAATTAAAATTCAAAATTGAAATCTTAGATAAAATTTTAAATTTAAATTTTAAAATTAAGTGGTTAATTTCTAGAACCCTAATTTTTACATTTAAAATTGAGCCCATTACCCAATGACATTGTTTGTGCTATCACTCCTAAAAATTTCAAACTTTTTGTAGTGACTCTTCTCATGATCAAAGGCTTTTGGGTAAATTTTTTACTAGAACACTAAGGGATAAATCTTTGCAATGGTATGTTCTTTTCCTCCTTATTCTATTACTTCATTTCAACAATTGGCTAATGCTTTCATTTAACAATTTCATAATAATATTGGTCCTAAGATTTACTTTGATTGATTTGATGCATTGTAAGCAAGGTGCTTAATAAAAAGTGACTAATTTTATTAGTAGATACAAATATTTCTATTTGCAAATGCTTTTCCTGTGCCTAATCAAGATTTTTGAAGAATTCTTATTTCTAATTTACAAAAAGATATTAGGGAAAAGGTTCTCTTTTCTAAGTTTACTTTATTTTCATAATTGTGTGTAGTACTTCACAATTATCACCTTGCCATGAGTCAATGGAAAAATCCTCTTCAAAGGCTCCGAATGATAAAAGTGAAAGTGCTCAACAATATTTTGTGAAGTTCAAACCGAATAAGGGATTCATCAAATTAAATGATGTAACAACAACACTTAAGTAGCAGCCACAACAGGTGTGCCTCCTTTGTCAAAATAAATTAGAAAAGAATTTACTCCTCCTAATGAATCTTTGCATAGTATTATGTCAATTACTACAAAGGAATGTGTTGAAACTTCCCCCTATTAAACCAATTGATACAACTAATCCTTTGTCACGTACCTTTGATTCGAAAGCTTTTTTCCAGAACCATTGCCAACTTAGTCATGACACTGAAAAGTGTTATTCCTTAAGGATTACGATTCAAGACTTGATTGGTAACTGTAACATATATGTGACTGTTATGAATGATAAAGGAAACAAATTCGTAGCTCCTCCTAATCAAAATCTTCAAATCTTCACTAATCCTTTACCTTCCCATTCCACTAATGTGATTGAGATTGATCATCTTGCCTTCTCTCCTAATGACATTGGCCTTGATTCTAATAATGTGGTAAACCTTATAGATAAAACTGAACCTCCTAAGGACTTATGCATCACTTTGAAGATCAAGGCAAGTCTCTCACAAGGAGTGCTCATTGATCCAACTTGTATGGTTAATGCACGATAACTAAAGAATATCTTTATACTTTACAATTGGATCAAGTAACATATAGTAAATCTAATGTGATAGCTAAAGTCTTTGATGGTTTCTCTTGTCCTACTATTAGCTCTATTACACTTCCTATTAAGGTGATGTCTAAATGCTTAGATGTTGTCCTTTCTATCATTCCTACATTCGAACAATTTCACGTGAAGTTGGAACATCCTTGGTTCTCTTCCATGAAAGTCATCACTTCTACTGTTCATTAGTGTAAGAAATTTCCTCATGATGGTAGAATCTTAACCGTTAATCATGTAGCATGTATCAAATTACAATGAGACATGGAGATGTTTGTCTTGATTATTTTTGGTCTGAATAATTCCAACCTCTCCAGCCTAAAAGTGATGTTCTTTTCAAATCTTATCAAAAATGGAAAAATGATATGATTTTAGCATTGAGTACACCTAGAAATCCAACAATTAGTATTCCTCCAACTAATGACCATATACCTCTTCTTAAGGATAAGTCTATTCTTCCTCCTAAGGATAGAGATATTATTCCTTTCGCTTTCTCTTTCGCTTTCTCTTTGTACTATCATAAAATTGCAACCCTTGCAATTTTAACCACATTTTCAGTCCCCATCTTGGAGACGACATCTCCTTCCCTAAATAGGACCTATTTCACCATTTCCAACCCTTCACTCTTTCTCCTTCATGACCTATGTCTGCTCTAGACCCTGTCCGGACCCTAAAATAAGGCAGAAAAGGGGCATGGTTCCCTTGTTCCACTAGGACAGGGTTATGGCACCCTTGTCCTCACCCCTTAGGGTGGCCCTATGTTAGCTCTGCACAGTCTCCTATGCACAATTTGTCTTCGAGGTTTTCAATTCCTCTTTGTCAGCCTTTGGTGGTTGAAAATTAATCCTTGAGGAATGTATAAAAATGAATTAAATAACCTCATTCATGGATGGATGGACAATAGATAGACAAGATAAGGACCATAAGGAGAAGACACAATATTTCAAGGTCATCATCAAGAATTCAAGAATTCAAGTCTTCTTCATTCATCCATTGGAGCAACATTACAACATTCATTTGCAAGCATGTGTCTGTTTTAGGGTTTTGTTATGTTACATTCCATTTCATACAACATTTGTGATTACATTCAAGAAGAAAAGCAATCATCATCAAAAAGTTTCATATCTACAAGGTATACTTCTCCATTGTTTACATTCAAGCATTTGTAATTACTTTCTTTCAATGTTGATTCCTCAACCAGGGTTTGACTAAGGCAAACCCTTATCCACAACCCCTCTTTCTTCTCTTTTTTGTATGTAGGTTGCAGGTGTGCAACTGTAATTGCAGGTTTGGGCTTCATTTACAGAGACAGAAGAACCCTTTTTGTTTCATGGATTTTGTGGCGGACCATGTACCTTCCTGCCATGGTCCTGACAACTTTTCTCCAAATTTGTAGGGTAGATCCGCATCATTCTAAAAAGCTTAGATCCAAAGTTACAACGCGATCCCGAACCGGTAGCTCTTCATTTCACTCATTTTCCCTCTCTTTTCCACATAATCAACAAGTCAACTTTCTCATTTACAAAAGAGGGTAAATCACACTTCAACCGCTTACAATCCACTCATAATTCACATCCCTATTCCCTTCAGATTTGGATCTAGTACATTCAACCCCTCTTTTGAATGTAAAGTTCCTTCCAAATGAAAATCATCTTAGTGGCTTCCTTTCTCTCTCCTAGTAGGGGAGTCACTAGGATCGAATTTTCCACTTTACATTTTGGTGAACCTAATGTCTTACACATTAATTCTAATTGCTCATTCTTAGATCTGATTAATTGGAATTTTTGTTTCAAATTTTCATTTCCAAGTTTGATCTATTTGCAAATTTTAGAGGTTAATTGCATAAAAACCCTAATTTTTTATTTTGAGAAAATTAAGCTTGTGAGGTGTAAAATTTTAATTGCTTATTACAGATCTGATTTCTATTTCAAAATTGTAATTCAAATTTGTTTCTTTATTCTAAAAATTCAGTGGTTAAATCATAAAACCCTATTTTTTTAAGATTCTTCTAATTTCGACCTTTGACTCCAAGTTTGACTGATCTAGACATCTCCAAATCGGCTATTTTTTTGGATTCCGCATTAAACTCATAATCTCTATCATCCTTGAAAATTTTGAAAAAAGTTGGTCGGACCGTGTGTGTTCCTGCCATGGTCGTCGACTTTTTTCCTGATATTTTGGGAGACGGAATTGACTATATTTTTCTACTTAGATCTAGAAAATCAGCATACTTTATCAATTTTAACATTCTCTAAGTTCAAACACAAATTCAAAGTTCATCAAATTCAAATCATAAAATTAATTTTCATAAAAAGGTCCTAATTTTAGATCTGGTTTTCTATCAAATTCAGATTTCACTTAAGAGACTTTTAATTGCAATTAATAAATTGGAGTTACTTGCTCTTTCACATGTGATTACATTACTTTTTGAATATATTTATCATGTGTTGGATAAGAGTTTCTTCCATTTCTTGTTGCTTCTCTTTCTTCATAGAACATGGTCATATTCTGTTGTTAGGATTTACAAATTATTTTCTTTTCAATTAGATCTCAAAGATTTCATGTATCATTTATCTTGCATTATGGTGATGTTAAAAAAATGCATTTCCTATGTTAATCACCTTAAAGATTTCGTAGCTCCTAAACCTAGAGATCCTAATCTTTGTACCTCTCCTAGGGTATCTTGTGTGGATGAAATGAGATCTAATGCTTTACCCAATTATCTTTCTACAAGAGAGAAAGCATTGGAAAGTAATATGGATCCATCTTCATCTTCTACATGTACCCTTGAGCAAGGGAGGAAATATGAAAACATCAACATTCTTACATCTTTAGATCCTCCTTATTCTCCTAGGACCTATCTTCAATGTGAAAGTCTATGTAGAGAGGAAGATATCATGCATTTTATTCATGGCCTTTCTCCTCACATTGAAATCACTAAAAATGAGCTTTTAGATGATGAATATATTTTCCCCTGATCTTCCAAAAAGGATAAGCTTGATAAAGGTAAAGAGATTATCATTTCATATGATACTCCTCCTTCATCTACAAATCCTTTTTTGCCTCCTTACACATTAGATTTCAAAGATATTCATGATCATGTTCCTCCATCTAGTCAATTGCAATACTCTTATAGTCATGGCTCTCATATAATTACAAAACAAGGTTTTAAAGGATCAGGAATTGGGAAATTTGAGCATGGAATTTGTGTCCCTATAAATCCTCCTACACAAACTTCTAGAATAGGCCTAGGAAGTGGTACTCTTCTTTCTATTGATGAATTCTTTAGACTTCAAAACTTTCAAGATTACCTTAAAAAAAATAGATCGAGAGAGCCCACAATAATGCTTCTTCTTCAAAGTGTCCTTTTTGTTCATCTCATCAAAGCCATGACAATAATGTTGATGATTGTCTTGATTTTCAAAAATCTATTCAAGATGGCATAGATAGTGGCAAAATTACAATTGTGGATAATGAAACTCCTCCTTCTAACAAACCCTCTTCTTCATAGGAAGACGATATTTACCATCCTAATAGATTAGCTGCAAGAATCTATTGGAGGTTGAAATATGACAAGAACATTTCCTTTCCTCCTCAAAATAAAAACAAAAATCTTAAGAAAGTGAAAGGTATTGAATATTGCATTTTTTCATGATTTATTTTCACATTCTCTTGGAAAATGTTATGCATTTAAGAAATTTTTTCAACTACAATACAATCTTGCACACATTTGTCTCACAAAGGATCTAGTAGTATTTCTTGGTAATAACATTGTGCCTTAGCACTTCTTTTCCCTTCATGTTGCTCTTCATCCTATAGCATAATTATCCCATTTCACAAGGGCTCTTTATAATTAGTGGTGGTAGTGTTTTACTTTAATATATTTTGGGGCAGCAACATGAAGTCCATTTTTCTCCTTCTTTCAATGCATTTATCTCTATTTTGGTGCATTATTCATTTTTAGATCTCTTTTCTTGCATACGATCATTCTTATGTGAGCATATAATTGTTCTTTGGTTTTCCTCTTTGCTTAGAGAGGGGCATCTTTTTATGAGTACTACAATTCTTCTCTTTCCTTCATTCTCTTGGAAATCTTACCTCTTCTATGGTTTCGATTATTTGCAAGTATGATATACCATTAGCAAGGAATTATCTCTTGAGATGTATGTGTCATGCTTGTGAAGTGTATACCTACAGCTGCAACACAAAACACTCAATAGATCATTACAAGAATGGTTAGCAAATTTAAAACAAATAAAGATAAAACCATGGCTAATTGATCTATCGCCTCCTAATAAATGCGAGTGTAGATTTGCTCTCAGATTTGTATAAGCAAATTCCAGTGACTTGACTATATCTAGATGGAAGATTTAGGATGATAATGATGCATTTAAGATAGAAAAGAGAATGATTAAGCTACATGATTCAATAATTATGCTAGAAAATATGCTAAAATGATGCAATTAAGCTATGATAACAATGCTCAAATGATAAACTAAACTTGCATATGCCTATAGTAACAATGTCTGAAATGCAAATGAGATGGGATGATTATTGCTCCAAAATGGGGTCTATCTATAGGATTTCCAAGGCCAGGGGTGAGGTGGCAGGAATCAATGGTCAAGATTAAGTCTGAAGATATCAATGGTGAAATTGGAAAAGGTTGGAAAAGAGGTTGGATGAAAGAGAACAATTGGAGGTTGGTAGGAGAAGGGGTTGGATGAAAGGGAACAATGTCATCTCCATGGTGACAAGTGTCAAGAGGCTTCTAGAAGAGGCCGGATGAAAGGGGACATTTGTCATCTCTATGGTGAGAAGTGTTAAGAGGCTTCTAGAAGAAAGGGAACATTTATCATCTCTATGGTGAAAAGTGTCAAGAGGCTTCTATAAGAGGTTGGATGAAACGGAACACTAGTGACAAGTGTCACAAATCTTTTCTAATGAGAGGGAAAAGTGTTCAAGGAAAGGGGACACGTGGTTAGATGGAATGGGTTAGGTTAGGTGGTTAAAAGTTAGGAAGCATGTGGGTAATTTGAATTTATAAATTCAAATAATAGGAAAAGGCTAATTAACTTCAACAACTCATAAATTAATTTGTTTTAATTAATTAGAGGATTAGAAGAAATGAATTTGATGGGGAAAAATTAATTAATTTGAATTAATAAATCAAATCGGATTATTGAAATGAACCTATTAAATAAATCCTTAGATTTATTAATAACTAGATGAAAAGGGGGGATTTAATCAAATTGTTGATGAATTCAATTAAATTGGGGAGGGAGATTAATTAAATAATTGCATATTTAATTAATTATCTTCAAACAATTTTTAGGTGTATACAGTATGTATCCCTTCTTCAAATGATTTGTTCCACTAAGACGGAATATCACTTGAAACTAATCACCATTAGAAAATGTGTAATATTTCTTGTTCTCCTCACTTGGGGGCCAAGGATTTTCATTCCTTTCCCTTGTATCAGTATTTCCTTTAGGGGATTCATTTTTTATATGTGATTATTATTTCTTACAATGGTATGATTTTATGATTAATCCCTCTTGGGGAATATATGATGCTTTTTCTCTCTTCTTTTCAAAGATTACCACTTGTTCAGACATGTATTTTACATGTACTAATGTCTTTTCTTGCATGTGTTCACATAAGTTCATTTCACATTTTCTTATGTTTAATCTCTCTCTAGTAGATTGTGTATGTTCTTCTCATTGTCTCATTAGCTTGGGGGGAAATGATCCTTCTCTCTCTCTTTCTCTAGGGATCCACTTTTCTCTATTAAGTGGATGGTGTGAGTTCTATTACTTGATGTCATTCCTTGTGTAGAATTGCTGGTTATTGGCTTCAGGATTCTCTCTTATACAAGAACTGTTAATCCTTGACTATGACCTCTTTTACACTTGGTTATGTACATATATGATAAATCCAACCATCCCTCTAGGGGCTAAACGTGAGACAACCCTCATCAAGAATCCCTTTCACCTAGAAATAGGAGGAAGGATTTCCTTGTTGTTCTTTCCTTTTCTTGATCTAGAAGATGTTATATTTGTCTTAGACAACTCCTCTTGGGGGTAAATGTATTTTGAACAAAGATCTCTTCTCCTCCAATGATCACATTTATACTTACAATAAGATATCTCTTTTCAACTATCTTATCCTTGCTTCAAGAGTATTCCCTCTCTTTCTTGGATTTATGACATTGTTGCATGGTGGATAGCTTCTTTGTGATTAAGGTAGGTATCCTTGTTCTTCTTTTCTTAAGATATCAACATCAACCTATGTTGACATCTTAAGGGGGGGCCATCGACACTGCTACTTTGTACCATACTTCTCTCATGCATTGAACATTGGGACATTCTTGGAACTAGAGGGAAACCGCTTAGAGAAAGATGTCATCACTTTTTGTACAGTGGGTCATTCTCAAAAATAGAGCATGATCTCTTAAAGAGAGATGTCTTCACTTATTCTTGTCTTGTACAGTGAGACATTATTGGAACCATAGGGAAACCTCTTATAGAAATATGTCATCACTTTTCACTTGTCCAGTGGGTCATTCTTAGAACCAGAGCATGGTCTCTTAGAGCGAGATGACACTACTTTTATTTTATGCGAGATATCACACCATTCTCGAAACGAGAGCATGGTGTCTTAGAGGGAGATATCACACCTTTCTTGACACTTGTACTATACATTCTATACAAGTTGTATTGTACTCGGGCATAAACTCCTATGAGGCACTTCCAACCTCACTTGCACACACACACATGAGGTTGAGTGGAATTAACGGCGCTCTCACACTCTCTCTCTATTTACATGGATCACCTAGATAGACTCTAGGGGCAAGATTTTCCATGTCCTTCTCTCCATGGATCACCTACTTTTATGGGTGAGATGTCCATGGTTTCTTTCTTCTTTACCTTTCTTCTCATTGATCACCAAAGTGTGTATTCATGTCCTCTCTCATATTCCTCTCATGAACTCAAAGTTTTACTATTGATAGTTCATGGATGATGTTAGCTTTTCTCTTTTATGTGATGGCATTGCTCTTTGTGTCCTAATTAGTTGTTAAGACATTTGAGCTCGAGATCTCTTCGGCTAGTTAGTTTGTCATATTGTGTCTTGTTCTTGTCGCGTGTCTTTTTGCACTTTATCTTTGTTTTTGTGTGTCTTGTGCCTTTTTGTTTTGTGTTCTTTTGTGTACGTTGGCATGAGTTAAGGCCCTAATATTGGGGGATTTTTTCTCCTCAATATTAGTGATGTCTTATACTCCTTGTGGTATTGCTCTACACATCTCATCCTCACCTCTCTCTTTCTTCCACTTTACCGACAGTAGTGGCGTAAGCCATACTCCGCTAAAGTGGGGGCTAAATGTAGTGTCATAAAATTGTGAACCCTGCAATTTTAACCACATTTTGGGTCCTCACCTTGGCAATGACATCTCCTTCCCTAACTAGGACCTATTTCTGCATTTCCAACCCTTCACTCTTTCTCCTTCATGACCTGTGTCTTCTCTAGACCTTGTCCGGGCCCTAAAATAGGGTAGGATAGGGGCGTGGTGCCCCTGTCCCCCTAGGAAAAGGGTGTTGTGGCCTTTTCCTCACCCTTTAGGGTAGCCCTATGTTAGGTCTATCTGATCTCCTATGCACATTTTGTCTTTGGGGTTTGCAATTCCTCTTTGTCGGCCTTTGGTGGTTGAAAATTACTCCTTGAGGAATGTATAAAAAGGAATTCAATACCCTCATTTATGGACGGATGGACAATGGATAGACAAGATAAAGAGAATAAGGAGAATACACAATATTGCAAGGTCATTATCAAGCATTCAAGCACTCAAGTCTTCTTCATTCATCCATTGGAGAAATATTAGAACATTCATTTGCAATGTGTGTGTGTTAGGTTTTTGTTAGGTTACATGTCATTTCATACAACTTTTGTGATTACATTCAAGAAGCAAAGCAATCATCATCAACAAGTTGCAGATCTACAAGGTATGCATCTCCATTATTTACATTCAAGCATTTGTAATTACTTTCTTTCAAGGTCGATTCCTCAACCGGGGTTTGACTGAGGCAAACCCCTATCCACAACCCCCCTTTCTTCTCTTTTCTGTGTGTAGGTTAAAAGTGCACAACTACCATTGCAGGTTTGGGCTTCATTTGCAGAGACAGAAGAACCCTTTTCATTTCACAGATTCTTTGGCAAACCATGTACATTCTTGCCACAGTCCCAACAATTTTTCTCCAAATTTGCAAGGTAGATCTACATCGGCCTAATTATCTCAGATCCAAAGTGACAGCATGATCCCGAACTGGTAGCTCTTCATTTAACTCATTTTCCCTTTATTTTTCGCATAGTCAACAAGTCAACTTTCTCATTTACAAAAGATGGTAAATAACACTTCAACCGCTTGGAATCCACTTAGAATTCACGTCCTTGTTCCCCTCAGATTTGGATCTAATGGATTCAGCCCCTCTTTTGAATGTAAAGTTCCTCCCAAGTGAAAATCATCCTAGTGGCTTCTTTTCTCTCTCCTAGGTGGGGAGTCACTAGGATCCAATTTTCCACTTTACACTCTCATGATGTCCCTTTTATCCTATTATCAAAGTTGTAAGATCCTAAATTCCAATGGGGGCTTGGTGTATCTTTCATGTAGTCAAGGTTGGGAAATCCAATGAAGGACAACCCCACCTTGTAGGCTATAACACAAAAATCATGAAATAAAAAAGAGAAACAAGATCATTCAACACAAGATATGCCCTAGAAAAACCCTCAAGGGAAAAACCCAACCTTAAAGCTCAATCCTTATTATATTTGATGAATTACATATGCCCGTAGGATTTATGCATATTAGACCACAGCCCAGGATTACAAAACAATTCTTACAAAACAATTCTTACAACTCAAATCTATGATCCGTAAATCATTTTCTCAACAATTCAGCCTTCGGTAATAGTTTGCACTAATCCGGACCTTAGTCTCTCTAGACTTCAGTCCCCTTGAACTAGAATCTCTCTGGAAACTATATCTATTATGAATATTTTCTTTTTCGGACCTCCGTCATCCCAAATCAATCTCCTATCTTCCTCTTTATACCATCCGCAAGCAACAACAAGTTGATCAAGTCGGTGAAAGATCTACTGGTTTATGATGAAACATGCTAACAATAATATGTCAGCCCAAATCACCAAGAACATCTCCAACAATGCATAGAACTTCCCGCGGACCTCTAAGAACATCAATTAAGCCCAAAACAACATCTCCCAATGATCCACAAGTTATGAAAAATGACCAGCAACCCAATTCTTCTTCACTCCACTCACTGCAAAACCAATCGGTAAGAACACACCAACACCAGACCAATTTCATAATCGTTATCTCATCGAAATCAAATCTAAATTCCATGAATGTTGAATATGTTTAATACAACAATCTCCATATGATAAAGACAAATCTGCAACTTCGAACTCTAAATCATGAAGAAATGCAACAATCTCCAAAAAACTTCACTACTAACTACTCCAATTAGATGAACTACTTAGATGCTCTTGCATCAATCTTGTCTCCTTGATGATATGGTGAAATTTTTTCAATGTGAACCCTTTGTACTTTACTGACAGTATGACTAAATTCATACTCTTGCTAAAGTGGGGACTAAATGTAGCATCCTTAAATTTCATCCCTTTGCAATTTTGACCACATTGGATCCCTACCTTAGTGTTTTTGTCCCTTGACCTGATCATTCTCATGCCCCTAATGTATTGCATCATTTTTTATATTTTCCATGCACAAGGCACCTTTTCCTTGCCCCATAATAGGGTAGGAGTAGGGCATGGCACCTTTGTCCTCATTAGGACCATGGTGTCACACCATGGTCCTCCTCATTTTGGGACCCTCAAAATCCCTTTTTATAATTTCAAATTTGAGTAGGATTCCTATCTCTGTGTCGGCTCATGTGAAAAAATGAATTAGTTTTCCCAATGGGAAATTATAAAATGAGGTTTTTCCATCTAATTTGATAATCCAACAATCATAATACACGCATATGCCATCAAGCATTCAAGAATTCAAGAAATTGAGCAGTAATCAGTCTTCCTTCATAGCTTTGGAGCAGCAATAAAGTCAAGATTCAAAGATTGAAGTAGACATTTTCATCCTATTTTGTTGAAGACTTCATGAAACCCTAATCCTGTGTTGAGACAAAAAAACTTCACAAGGTGGTATATCATTTGGTTTTCAGTCATTATTCAACATCTTCCTCAAAAGGAGAATCTTCCATTGCAACAATTTCAATTATCTTTATCTCAATTTCATGGTTAGTTCTAAAACCAAGGTTTGACTCAAGGGAAGCCCCTATTCCCAACCTATTTCCCTTTCTTTTTTTATGTAGTAAGAAGGTACGGAGCTGTGATCTTTAGCATAAGCTTTATATATAGAGACAAATCGATTTCCCTTTGGTTTGCAAAAAGTTTGAAGGACCATGGCGACGAGCACCATGGTCCTGACATTTTAGGTGCTCTTTCAAGGATCAGATCTGAGACTACAAACATTTCTCAGATCCAGATGCACAGTTCAATCCTATATTTGTAGCTCACTATTTCATGTTTTAACCCTCATTTCCAAGACTTTATCTTAATTCAACACTTAAATTTACAAAAGAGGGATCCCAAAATAAATCAATCCAATCAATACTCATTCTTAATCCTTGTTGATCTGAGAGGGAATCTATTGGATTTCCCCTCTTTTGAATGCAATGGTATACCAAGTCTAAAATTAGTGGTTTTCATCTCTCTTGGGGTGAAAAACCTAATTTTGCACCACTACACATACATTTATTATAACTTAATTATTATTATATTTTAGTGACATTATGATATTGTATTTGATTTTTATTTTTTGGTTCATTTTTTCATGTGATTATTTCCTTTTTTGGTATTTTATTGATTTTAGGATAAAATAACATATTATTTTTTTAAATTAACATATGCTCTATTTTGACAAAATTGTAGAGTAGTGAAAGTGATATACTACAAAACAGTAACTATCCTTTGAGAGATCAATTTATAATTATATAAATAGATAGACCAAAGGTAATCAGGAACTTTGAGTTTATCAAATTAATTATAAAATTATAGTTTAATTAATGAGGTTTTGTGTGTTGTGATTAAAAGACAAAAATAAGTTGTGCAGACTTGAGAAACAAAATGTATAAATAATAGAAAATTGCTAAATAGTTAGGTAAAATCTCTATCATAGATGTTTACATGGAATATAGATGACAATGTGTCATGATCTCATATTGTATAAATAGAAAATTAGACTATCATTGGAAAATTATAAACACACCTTGTACAAATTTTGACGAAAAAAAATATAGAATGTGATAAAGTATAATAATTTTTTGAATATTAAAAGAAAACTAAATGCTAACTAAATAAGAGGTTTAATCTAATGGTAAGGAGAGTTTGAAATTTTTGAATCTTCTACAAGTGGGAATTCAAAATTTGAATTTGGACATGCAGCGGGTGAGTAGCAATGGTGTGGATCCTAGTCTGGCTGCTATGGAAAATATTGTTCGTGGGCCTACATCTGGTCCAAATGGTACATGTCTTGTGGTCAGGTGAGTCCTCAAGTATCAAGGACTCTTCTCCCCTAACCCATTCTCAAGCATGTGAGGAGATAGTTAGCAGTATTGAGTGTGCCTCTTGGGCCCAACATCGTCAAGGTGGAGCTTTAGAAACTTTTTCTCTTAAATATGTAGTGGGTGCAACCTCTATGATTCATGTGTAACCTGATTTATTGGAGGTAGATTCAAATTGGTCTTCCTTTTTTTGAGTTAGGTATCAAGAAAAATTTCTTTCCATCCTTTCTAGAGTCTTTCAAACCCAGCGAAAGGTAAGTTATCTATTTGAATCCTTATTTTCTTGATTGATAGATTCATATCTTAGATGGAGATGTATTTCATTGAGAAATTTTTAGATCCCTATCCCAACACTAATATGGTTCAATCATTTTCCGAGAGGAAATAGAACCTGAAAGGTTGAGTTGTAGTCTCTGCAATGGTGAAGGTTTTTTTCTCTTTCTCCTTTTCATTGTGAGGAATTCATAAGAACCATTCAGTGTGTGAGACCATTAGTAATTGGTAAATTTTAATGCTCGCAAAAATACCATAGAGAAATAATCTAAAATCTACTACAAATGGAAATAAGTTTTCTTTTAAAACCATCTATAAAATACAACCATATAATATCATTCATAAGAAAGAACATATTAATAACAAGTATGAAAGAATAGATCATCATTACATAAGAAGAATAAATCAAATAACATATCTTTGATTATCCTTTCATAAACACACCCATTCCCTAGGGTATCTTAATGTCACTACTTGACATCATAACAAATAACACCCTTTTATCTAGACATCCTCACCTCTCATCATTCAACTATTCATTTACATTCCATTCAACTAGGATAACAGTAATTCATATGCATAACTCATCACATCACATTTCCTTTAGCACAATCAATACATTACTCATCAAGAATATTCTCGATATTCATATGTAAGATTTATATAGAAAATAATTATCACCTTCCAACTAGAATACCATGCTACTAACAATTTCAAGAATCATATTTAATACTATAAACATATCCTAAACATTCCATTAACATGGTATCTCAATCCCAACATAATGAACATTTCTTTAACATGAACCAAAGATCAATGCATCATTTTATTACATGGCCATTGTTTCCATTTCATCAAGACCTAATACATTGGGTACATAGAATAAGCACATAGTCTGTATTGCTACATCACATCCTAAATTCTTAATATTATGAATTACATACACACATAGTATTACTTCCTTTATCAAAATGCAACCTAGATTTACTTAACCATTTCACTAGGATTCAAGCAACCACCACTATCCTTTCCAATATTCATTTCATAGGACAATGTAGCAAGATACCAAATCTCAATGCAAATGAAACATAAATTTATAAAAGCTACTCCATTTCATTTCCACACAGAGCTCATACATCTATATCACACAATAAACTCTAATAGAAACATCTCACCATTCATTTATCCAGTTAATATCAATGATTCCCCTAGTTACTCAAGTAAAGATTGATGCTACCTATTACATTCTTTCTATCATTCACTCTACAACATAATATGATACTAAACCATCTCATAAATTAAATGTAACTCAATACATATAAACCATTTTATTTCACATAGATTTCCTATCTTATATTACATAATGAACAACCGATACATCAAAGAATAATCCAAGTAGTTTCTCTAGTCTCAACATCAAGTCTTATTACAAATACTTTTCAAATACATGGTAAAGCTTATACATCAATACATCATCTCTTATACATATGTAATTCATTTATAATATAATGTCTTCTCCTCCAAGAACATAAGAATCGGCTCTCAAGTACAATCACATGAAGAATCCAATCCATGCACACTACACCTAGAAAAGTATCCGAGTGGAAGAAGGAATTCAACCACCCGACCATGTGGAACCAATCAAGGAATCAACCCCCATGACAGGAGATGACAAAGGTTCTAACTCACACTCATCACCTAAGTAGACACCTATTCTCCAAAGGGTACAACATGAATTCAAAAGACTCAAACATGAGAATAGACCATCAAGCACATCACATGGCTCAAATCAATGCAACCAACCTCCAGAGCCAAAATAAACAAATAAAGGCATACGGACAATGGATATATGTTGGGTAGAGTGTCATCATATACTAACCTCATGTGGCATCTGTCTCCACCTTGGAGTTACTCAAGGGAGATCAGGTATACTACTCCAACAGTCTTCCCAAACTAGGATCCCAAAAACACCTCCCTAGGTCCATCCAATTGGGGTATACAATATCATATTAGTTATCTTGATTAGGTGTATTCCTAAATACCCAACCCACTAATCAATTATTATTATGTTATCACTTGCAATTATACCATCAACTCTTCATGTGGTTCCATAGGTTTAGACCCCCTTCTTAGAGATCTAGTACTCACAACCTAGGTCCAACACATGCAAGAGCCCACTCCCCCAGCCATGAACCAAGGAAATAGGGTAAATTCACATCCATAGAACATAAAATCACATCATGAAGGCTCAAAAGTGATATAAGAACATATATAAAAAATTGAACACCAAACTGAGCAAAGAGGACTTGTAAGCCATACTCATAGAAAGAAGCCTTCACCAAGACATCAAGGATAAACCAATCATGGATTCAAAAAATAAAAGAGATCCAAATAACATAAAATCCTCAATAGTGGGACATAACACATCCCACTACAACCATAAAACCAATCCCTCAACAATGAACCCTTGTACCAGAGCACAAGAAAAATAATAAGGGAT
Organism: Cryptomeria japonica; assembly: GCF_030272615.1. Lineage (NCBI taxonomy): Eukaryota > Viridiplantae > Streptophyta > Pinopsida > Cupressales > Cupressaceae > Cryptomeria > Cryptomeria japonica. Next base: position 600,045,370 of record NC_081405.1, on the reverse strand, counting down.
CAAAATACATCATAATGAACTTTGATAATGTCAACACAGACAACAAAAGCCTCTAGAGTAAACCCAGAATCCAAAAATGCACAAAAACAAGCTTAAAAGTGACTTTTGAAGACCCCCGGGACAGTTTAGTGCCCCTAGTTCCTAGGATAAAGCCCTTGGTAGGGACCCTAGCATTTTTGGTACTTACCATGGCATTTTGGGTTGATACCATAGCATTTTTGGTCCCTGCAATGGCATTTTTGGCCAATTAGCTTGCATTTACGAAATTGGGACCTCCTGCACTCTTGGTATGTTTGTCAGCACTTTTGGTATGAATACTGGAATTCATAGGGAGTATAGTGGCATTATTGGGTTTTCCCATACCACCCCTGGTCCAAACCACAATGTTTTTGGGTGTTCTCATGGCATTTTTGGGAGAATTGTAGAAAACTGAGCATTTCTGAGACATAAGGTTGGGGTGAGGACTCAGGAAGACTTACAGGACCAAAAGGGACCTCATAATGCATATAGAGGGTCTAAAACATCCAAATACTAACTAAGACAACAAATATACCAAGTACATAGTTACTTCAAAAAGCCGCACCAAGAAATCTTTCTCCCATAGAGCAAAAACTAAGGTTTAGGAAGCCAAATCGGTCAAGAGAGAACAAGAACAAGTTGCAAACACTCAAGAGAAACTCAAGAAATATGGATAGAGTGTTAGGTCCTGGAGACAACTGAGAGGGGGGTGGGGTGAATCAGTTGTCTAGTAAATTCAAACCAAAACTATTTAACCAACTTAATTCTTAATACTGGTAAACCAGTTAAGTATGCCGATAGACAGTGTCAACAATAAATTGCTATACTAGTAAAGATTAATCCATGAAACATAAACATAAGGTCATCCATAACACATAACAGCAATATTTGTACGTGGAAACCCTGTAAGGGGAAAAACCACGGTGGGAAACCTTACCCACAAGCAGATGATACTACTGCAAATAGTAAGTGTACATAATGGGGTCTACACATGCAGAAAGGCCAACAGCCTAGAGCTCACTACTCAATCACAAAATGGGAGTCACACTGACTACAGTTGGATGGTTAAATCCAATAACAATGTACTGCACAAAATAGCATCTTCATATACTAGATTCGGTACTGGTGTAATGATGATATGCTTTTACAAAAACCTAACTTCACCTTCAAATGATGTCTTCATGTATATCTCTGCTTGATCTCGCATATACCTTCACACAATTCTTTTTTGCATTCCACACTTGATCTTACAAATAAGATCTTACATTTATACCATACCCTAAGACCAATTTTAGTAGGTCGGCTCTACAAGATATTACAATAAAAACATTTTACATACAATATAATATCCGATGCAATAACTGATTAACCATGTTGGCTTAATGCATTTATATCAATAATAAATCATCTCCATAGCATGCCATGCCGATCTGGAAAAGATAAACCTATCGGTGTAACCCCTGATAACCTAGACCTATTTGCCGATAAAAGAAAATATGCAAATATGAATATACCAATGATTAATTCTTCAAAACAAAGTGTCCATACAATGTCTTTGACATTTCCAAGTGTCTTCCATATCATTCTAGTTACCGGTGAACATTATATCCTGTCAGTGACCCATATACCAGTAACTATTGCACAGTTTACTTGCTTGCCGATGAATGTTGCTGGATCTCCAAAGGCTTGTTTTTAGTAGGTGTTGACATCAATGACAAAACCATTCCAAAATACCAACAATCTCCCCCTTTGGCATTGATGGCAACACAAGATGGAAAAACCATCAAAGTGGCCAAAACAGAAATGCCAAATACCCAAAACAAATCAATCTCCCTTAAACAATAATCTCTCCCCCTGGGAGCACCATGAGTTTATCCAAAGATTTATTTTCAATACCAATCTCTTCTTCAAATGTGTTTTTCAAATCTCTCCCCAAAAAGATAATGTTATTGTGTTTTTACATAGATATCTCTCCCCCTTTGACATCAAATGCCAAAGTTAAAAAATTTAAGTTCATACAAAATACCAACTACTCCCCCTGAGAAGTAGCTTCCTCATCAAATACCAGAATAAAATATTTGTCTTTTTAATTCTTCCGGTTGATGACAATCATCAACTGTCTAAGTCTCTATCGATGGTGGTATGACTCCAAGCTGATCTCTGAGATATTCAAAAGTTTCCTTAGGCAAAGGTTTTGTAAAAATATCTTCAAGTTGTTCTTTAGTATTTGCATAAACCAGTTTTATCTCCTTTTCTTCAACTTTTTCCCTTAGAAAATTCAATTTGATAGAAACATGTTTTGTTTTAGAATGTAATACCGGATTCTTAGATATATCAATTGCTGCAGTGTTATCACAATATATAGTAATAGGTTCCTTTCATTTTACCTTTATGTCTTTCAACATTTGCTTAAGCCATAGTACCTATGTACAGTTAGTTGCTACTGCAACATATTTTGATTCTGCTGTTGATAAAGATGTACAACTCTATTTCTTACTCAACCAAGAAACTAATCTCTTTCCAACAAAGAATGCTCCTCCAGTGGTGCTTTTTCTATCATCCACATCTCCTACCCAATTTGCATTTGTGTATGCACATAGGTCAAAATTTTCATCTCTAGGATACCATAATCCAAGATTTGCTATGCCTTGTAAGTACCAGAAAATCCTTTTTACTGCTGATTCATGATTTTCCCTAGGATTTCTTTGAAATTTAGAAACAATACATACTGCATTCATGATATCAGGTCTGGTTTGTGTCAAATATAGTAAACCTCCTATCATAGATTTGTATCTAGTTGGATTAACAGGTGTAGATTCATCCCTTTGAGATAATTTGTCATTTGTAGTCATAGGTGTGCTTACCGGTTTAGAGTTCTGCATCCCAAATTTCTTTAGTAATTCTTTCAAGTACTTGGATTGACTAAAAAATATACCTTTATTAGTTTGTGAAATCTGCAAACCTAAAAAGAATTTTATTTCTCCAATCATAGACATTTCAAATTTTTGCTGCATTTTAAGAGAAAATTCCTTACATAATCCATCTTCTCCTCCAAAGATTATATCATCAACAAATACTTCAATAATCAAGATGTCATCATTAGTTACTTTGTAATATAATTTGCTATCTGCATTTCCTTTAGTAAAACCAATCTTTAAAATATACTTATCCAACCTTGCATACCAAGCTCTTGGGGCTTGTTTCAATCCATACAAAGTTTTTCTTAACCTGCAAACCATATCATTGTCATCTGTCAAAGAAAATCCATTAGGTTGTTCAATATATACTTCCTCTTCAAGATCTCCATTTAAAAATGCACATTTAATATCCATTTGATAAACTTTGTAGTCCTTGTGAGCTGCAAAAGCCAAGAATAATCTAACTGCCTCAATTGTGGCTACCGGTGCAAAGGTTTCATTGTAATCAACTCCTTCTTTCTGAGAATATCCCTTACACACTAGTCTTACTTTATTTTTGACAACCTTACCATCGTCATTAAGTTTGTTTCTAAATACCCATTTGGTTCCAATTACATTTTTATCTTTAGGCCAAGGAACTAATGTCCAAGTATTATTTTTCTCAATTTTTCCTAATTCTTCTTCCATAGCTTTAATCCAAAATTTATCTTCACATGCCTCATTGATAGATGATGGTTCAATTTGAGAAATAAGACATACCTCTTCATTTTCCAATCTTCCTCTTGTCATAACTCTTTTAAATTTGTTTCCAATTATCTGATCTTCAGAATGAATCAATCTTACATACTGGGGTGTCTTAGTTTGTTGTTGTTCTTCAATTACTGTGGAATCCTCTGATGATACCGAAGTAATTGGATCTTCATTCTATACTGGTGGATTCAGTGTAGGTTCATTTCTCATAATTTCTGTTATCGGTTCAAAGTCTATACATCTTGAAGTTCCTCTGAATTGTTCATCAATCTTTACATTTGTACTCTCAACAATTTTCTGCAATCTCTTATTAAAACATCTATATGCCTTGCTCTTAGATGAATAACCAAGAAATACTCTTTCATCACTTCTAGGATCAAGTTTGCCAAAATACTCATCTCTTCTAATATAACATTTACTTCCAAAAATTCTGAAATACTTAAGAGTAGGAGTATTACCAAACCCTAGATCATGAGGGGTCTTACCGGTTTCACCTTTGAGGTGACTTTGTTGAATGTATAGACAATAGTGCTAACTGCCTCTCTCCAATACACATGTGGTAGATTTGCTTCAGATAACATACTTCTTGTTGCATCCAATATACTTCTATTTTTCCTTTCAACAACTCCATTCTGCTGTGGTGTCCGAGGTGTTGATAACTATCTTCTGATTCCATTCACTTCGTAGAATGTATTAAAGTCCTAAGATGTGAATTCTCCTCCTTGATCTGATCTTAAACATTTGATTTTCTTACCGGTTTCATTTTCAACCATTGCTTTGAATAGTTTGAACTTCCCAAGTGCTTCTGATTTTTCTCTAAGAAAAGTAACCCAACACATTCTAGAATAATCATCAATAATTAGCATGAGATATCTGTCACCTTGTAAGCTTCTAGTTCTAGCTGGACCACATAAATTAGTGTGAATCAAATCAAGAGCATTATTGGATTTTTCTGGAATACTTTTGAAACTAGCTCTAACTTGTTTTCCAAATTGACATTCCTTACAAATTGTATTCTGAGGTTTCACAATTTTAGGTAGATCTCTAACTACCTTAGAAGTACTGATTTTTACCATGCAATCAAAGTTTACATGACATAGTCTCTTATGCCATAAGCAACTTTCATCTATATGTGCAATTAAGCATGCCTTTTCACTATTATTCAAATGAAAGATACTGCCTCTAGTCTGATTACCGGTTGCAATTTCCAAACCAGTTCTATTCATGATTTTGCATTTTCCATTTTTAAATTGTAACTGAAATCCTTTCTCAACTAATTGACCAACACTTAAAAGATTATGCTTTAATCCTTCAACATAGTAGACATTGTCAGTGTTATACTTACCATCAAGAGATATTGAACCCTTACCTTTGATTGAACAGGCTTTGTCATATCCAAATCTTACTAAACCTCCATTGTATTCTTGAAAATTCAAGAATTTACCTTTGTCTCCAGTCATATGATGTGAGCATCCTGAGTCAATGATCCATTCATCCTTTGCTTCAACTTTAGCTGCTAGGGCTTGTTCTACCAGTTGAGCAGTAGGTGTCGGTTGATCTTTTGTTATAGCAACAAAAACCCATCCATTGTCTGCTGGATCCTCATCAGAATCATCAGTCACACCTTCATCAGCAATGTAACAAGATTTGTCTTTGTTTTTCTTAAATTTGTATCTCTGATATTCAGGATTAGGCTTGTATGTTCTTCTATCTTCTCTTAGTCTAGCATGTCTATCAGGGCATCTCGAAGCCATATGACCAATCTTATTGTAGTTAAAACATTTAAAGGGTGCTTTACCTTCATACTTACTTCCAATTGGACCTTTTGGCATTTTTCTTGCAAATAATGCTTCAAGTTCTTCAAGCTCTTCATTCTCCTTTCTGGTTTTTTCAAGTTCTCTTGCAAAGAAGGCTCTCTAGTCTAATTTGTCAAATGATGGAGCAGATGATGTTGATGCTTTAAAGGCTAAATCTGTCTTTATAGTAGCAATAGGACCAAATTCCTCAATTTCAAAGGTTGAAATTTTTCCAATCAATGTATCCCTAGTTATTGATGTATTAGGCATTGTTCTCAACTCATTTATAGTAGTAACCTTCATTTTATATGCCGGTGGAAAACCTCTTAAGATTTTTGAAACAATTTCATCCTCACTCAGAGTTCCTCCACAACATTTAATACCCAAAACAATTTCATTTACTCTTTCCATAAAAGCAAAAATCCTTTCATCTTCTTCCATTTTCAGATGTTCATACTTGACTCGGAAGCTTTCAAGTTTTGCAATTTTGACTGTGGAATCTCCTTCATTCAGTGTTTCCAAATGATCCCAAATAGCTTTGGCAGTAGACCTATCTAATAATCCCATGATTTGTTGATCTGATAATGCGCTCAAAAGTGCTTCTCTTGCTTTGCAATCATTCTCTTCATCTTTGGCTAAGGTAGTTGGAGCAGTCTGACCAGCTACAACATCAGTATAACCATTCTTAGTAACTTGCCAGATGTCTTTACCAATGTAATTCAGATGTGTCTCCATCCTGATCTTCCATATCCCATAGTTGGTTCCATCAAGTTTAGGACTGTCCTTCCAGAAATAATTAGTAGACATTGGATCTCCTCAAGTTGTTAAACTTCTGCAAAAGAGGACTAAGCTCTGATACCAATTGTTAGGTCCCAGAGACAACTGAGAGGGGGGGGGGGGGGGGCGTGAATCAGTTGTCTAGTAAATTCAAACAAAAACTAATTAACCAACTTAATTCTTAATACCGATAAACCAGTTAAGTATGCCGGTAGACAATGTCAATAGTAAATTGCTATACCGGTAAAGATTAATGTATGAAACATAAACATAAGGTCATCCACAACACATAACACCAATATTTGTACGTGGAAACCCTGTAAGGGGAAAAACCATGGTGGGAAACCTTACCCACAATCAGATGATACTACTACAGATAGTAAGTGTACATAATGGGGTCTGCACATGCAGAAAGGCCAATAGCCTAGAGCTCACTGCTCAATCACAAAATGGGAGTCACACTGACTACAGTTGGATGGTTAAATCCAATAACAATGTACTGCACAAAATAGCATCTTCATATGTTGGATTCAGTATTGGTGTAATGCTAATATGCTTTTACAAAAACCTAACTTCACCTTCAAATGATGTCTTCTTGTATATCTCTACTTGATCTCGCATATACCTTCACACAATTCTTTTTCGCATTCCACACTTGATCTTACAAATAAGATCTTACATTTATACCATACCCTAAGACCAATTTTAGTAGGTCGGCTCTACAAGATATTACAATAAAAACATTTTACATACAATATAATATCCGATGCAATAACCAATTAAACATGTTGACCTAATGCATTTATATCAATAATAAATCATCTCCATAGCGTGCCATGCTGATCTGGAAAAGATAAACCTGTCAGTGTAACCCTAGATAACCTGGACCTATTTGTCGGTAAAAGCAAATATGCAAATGTGATTATACCAATGATTAATTCTTCAAAAAAAAGTGTCCATATGATGTCTTCGACATTTCCAAGTGTCTTCCATATAATTCCAAGTACCACTGAACATTATATCCTGTCGATGAACCATATACCAGTAACTATTGCACAGTTTACTTGCTTGCCGGTGAATGTTGCTAGATCTCCAAAGGGTTGTTTTCAGTAGGTGTTGACATCAATGACAACACCATACCAAAATACCAACATAGAGACTAAATCCAGCCAATGCAAGAGGAATAATTATGTTTTCACATTCACAATTCTATCACAGAGAATACCCAAGCATACAATCAGAGATAAGACAACAAAACAAGCTTGATCCATAAGGATTTTAACAAATTTCTCAAGGGAATAAAAATATTCAATAACAAAAATGATTCAACACTTTCTTAGAAACATAATCAAACACAATGAATACACTTGAGCTCCCAGCAAATGCAATTTCTGGAAAAGAGAATCAAGAAATGTAGATTTCCCCAAACCATACATCACCAAATAGAAATCAATCTATTGCAAAACAAGAAATAACTTCCCCCTCATATGATATTTCCTAGACAATGCAAACAATCTTTTTGAAAGCAAAAATGTAGAGTGTTGGAAAATGGAACCAACCTAGAAAAGATGAAACAAGTTGAAACAAGGAAAAAACTGGAAAGCGCAATCCAATTCCAGTGAAAATCTTCAATAATCTCAATCCCAAACCAAAAGAAAATCCTTCAATATTTAGATCTTCAAAGCCTCCAAAATTTTCCAACCCCCATGAATGCACAAGAAGCTCGATAATTACAAAAAAAAATTCAAAACCTATATTGGAAACTGACCAATGAAAGTATTCCAAAAAAAACTATATTATTCACCTAGCCTATATAGTTTCGAGGCAAATATTATTTCCTTTATATAATTTACCTACCTATTAATATTCGACCATTCATATCCACAGGTGGGTAATATATATTCATTTTTCAATTAGCGATAAACATAATTTATAATAATACATTAAATACTAATAGTTCATCACTCATAATAATCAATTCATAAATTAAAAGCATAAAGCCTTATAAATAGGAACCCACTTAAAAATATAAAACTCAAATCTCAAACGATAATAAATAAATTGATAAAGTCAACAAATTCAAAAATCAGTAATAATTAATTAAGGCTCAACAACAATAAATAAATAAATATAAATGGATTTCTCAACAATAAATCAAAATAATAAATATTATCAAATAATCATTAATCCTTAAATAAATAAATATTCAACATTAAAACAAAAGAGATAAACAATAAATCAATAATGGATAATTCATCAAATAACAAATAAATAAATAAATCACCAATAAATAGATGATTGGTGATTGAATATACACAATGGTCAAATCAACTATTAATTCAATAAACTAATTAAATAAATCCTAATTGGTTAAATCAAATCTCATGAAGAAATCATCATCCTAAAATAATTAAATAAATATCCATAATCAAATAATCGAACAATTACATAATATTCACATAAACATAGACTCAAACCCACTTACACCAATGGGACAAACATAATGCAAGACTCTAACCACAACTTGTGTCATTGTGCAATCGACAAGGTACACATCTTAGATCGAGAGTGTGTGAGGGAAATTATGTTATCTCTGATAACTAGCCATTGGAATAAAGACACGCTCAAACCTATAAAGCTAGGTGGAGTCAATGTCTGGTACTTGTAAACCTGCATCAAAGACCAACACAACATATATGATACATATACCTCATAATAAACAGACAAGTGATAGACAATGACAACGACATATCCTTCTTGCAATGAGTGATATGGCATCGTCTCTACTCACAAATATAGTCACACAATATAATATCACAACATTACATAGAATAATCTTCATTAAATATGGTTAGTATTAGCATAGGTCATATAATCCACATAAGAAATAACATCAATGATACCATCTAAGATAGCAGAAGAGTCATAAATAACCATCCATGTAACCATCATAAATCTAAATAAGTCAATCAAAATGCAAGTCTAGGAGGGGCACTACATAAATCCACTATAGATTTGAAGAAATGGGAGCATAGGTTTACTCTTTTCAACTACAATTTTTATTCACCTTGATAATGTTGCCAATTGACACTCATTCAATTTCTTATGGTGTCATTGATGGCAACATTGGCAACATATTTTGGTTCAACGGCATCTGGCAGACACTTCATTGGCATCAAGGATTTCAAGGTAACAGGCAAACTAGGTATCGGTATGGGAAGCCGACATAACTTGGAGATCCGGTAAAGGGTAGTATCCAAATAAGAATTTTATAATTCATATATATTTGTAATGAGCTGACATGTATTATCATTTTGTATGTAAGCCAACATATGGCATAAATGTTTGTAAGGGTATATAAGTCAGTCTATTAGGTCATTGAAGATATAATATTCATGATATACTCTAAAATACAAATTTTATGTATGGGAGATCATTTGTATGTGAAAGCAATTTTTTGTAATGATCTATAGATGATTTATAAGGTACTCAGTCTATTTTATTCCGACAAGGGTTTAAGGTTTAAGAACCAAAATAGTCAGAGCCTTAACCGAAACTCAATCAGGTATAGCAGATGCATTATATGAGTTCAATTTTGTAGTTTTGTATCATAAAGTGATTATAGTTCTAGTGAGACTCTTGGTGATGAGCAGTGTGCCATCCTGCATGTGCAGGCCCTACTATATGTAATATCTCTTCATATGGTTAGTGAATTGATATTGTGGGTCATAAATCCCATCATGGTTTTTCCTCATTGAGGTTTTCCACATATATTTTCTCTATGTTATGGTGTTAATTTATGTGATTGCATTATTTGTTCCAGTTATACGTATTTATGTTTATCAGTTGATGAATGAATTCTTTGATAAGGATAAAATCTTATATTCTGGTAGAACATTGATTCACCCCCCTCTCAGTGTTCTTGGATTCCAACAATTGGTATCAAATCCTTGTGCCTTGAAGAGAGCCTAACAGGTTGAGGGAGTGTTGTTCCCAAATTCTGATTCCCCCTAAAATCCCTTATAATAAAATAATAAACTCTATTTGCAAAAGAGAAATCAAGGAGAAGAAAACTTCAGAGCAACATATGACAAGGTTTAATGAACCGTCTACACTTCAAACTTATCCAAAGCTCAGGCAGGTATAGCTTATGTGAATTGACTTCACACCTTTTAAAAACAGATCCACAGTAAACCAATCTGAAAACCAATGAATCTTATTGCCTCAAAACTAACTGAAACAAAGAAAGAAAGCTTATGTGCATGATCAAGTATCAACCTACAAGATATGTAAAAGATAATGACAATAGATACCAATGCCTTATCCAAGCCATAGAGTCATCTAAGTTTAAACAATAATCTCACAATTAAACATCTCCATACATCCCATCACCTCAGCTTTTATAAACCCCACATATGCCTAACATACATAAGAATTTACCCTCATCAAACTAGACAACATTCATCAAATTCAAAGTCTCCCACAAAGAATTTACTGATAGAAATGATTCCTGCATATTTATTCCCCTCCTGAAGAGAAAAGCTAAGAAACACATCTATTTAAGATTGCCTTACAACCCATACTCAAATGAATAACCCTAGATTACTCAAATTGAAAACAGTAAATATTTGCGAGCATAATTGTAGACAACACAGATTCTAGGCTCAAAATTGATGGTCTGTGTATTGATATTAATTTAGAAAATATTACAAAAACATTTGAATGTTCTCCATAAGACTTAGAAAAAGCTCAGATAAATTTCTAAAGCATTTCCTTACAATTTCTTGCGATCTCCCCTTTTCCACAGTCCTAGTATCCATTTATAACAACATTGATGCATACAAAGCTTCGGACTTCCCTAGGAAAATTTGTTACTATACTTTGTTTCAAAAAGCAGTTACAAGTCTCTTTCTATCTCAGCAGCCTTTTCAGTTGGTAACTCTTCTGCAATATCCTCTAACTGTCCTGGAGCATCTTCCAACTGTTCTAGAGCATCTTCTTCTTGCACCACATATTTTTTTGACCACTCTTGAAAAACATCATCGGTAGGCCATGAGTAGCCAATAATCTTTTTCTTCAACTTTAATAGCCTTTTCCAAGAGTTCCTTATTTTGCTCACTTCTGACTCTAAGAAACCATAATGTGATTTGATCTTTTCTATTTCCTCAATTGTTTTAACAAACAGTGAGGTGTTATCTTTATTGATTATTTCATTTACCCTTAGAGATAGATTAGCTCCTAACTCATCCAGCGATACCTATTTGTCCTTTATCTGATTTTGGTTGACAAAACCTCCAGAAAACAGTTCAAATTTGTGCTCAGTATACTCTTTTCTATATAAATTAACCTTCCTTTCCACATTGGCTTTCCCTTCTGCCAGCTTTGTCAAACCTTTGGTTAATTCACATGTGGATTTAATAGTGGCATCGGATCCGGCTTCATCATAAGATACACACATGAATTCTAAATCTACTTCCCTCAGGATCCACTTATTTAGAATAGGCTCTAGAATGGCCTTGTCCTCATTTAACTCACAAAGAGTGTCAAAAATTCTCTTCATATTGATATGTACCATGGGAGCATCAATGGTATCAGCAAAACTCAAAATTGTAGCCTTTATCTTCTCCATATATTTTCTTGCAAATAAGGCCTGAGCCTGTTTCATCTTCTCCAATTCATGTTGATAAGTCTCATGTGGTTGAAAACCAGAAAGCATAGGATAAGGAGGGAATTCTATGATGGGACTAGTAGGTGGGGACCTTGCTAGAGAAGAAGAAATTGCCAAGGTAGAGGACTCACCTCCTTGGTATTGTCCGATCAGCTAACTTTGAAGTTTGGCAATGATAGTGTCCTTGCTAAATACCTCCTTTTTGGCTTCATTATAAGCCTTTAGAATTGTTTCCAACTTAATTTGAAGATCAGCCTTTTCTTTTGCTTCCTTCTCCACTACTGTTGCATTGAACTTAGCAGTCTCTAAAACAGTACTAGCTGCTTCCACCACCCCTGTATCCTGGACTCTCTTGACTATCATTCCTCCTAAGAGACTAGACTCTAAGGTGTCCTTCCTTCTTCTACCCTCATCTCTTTTAAGGGACCACATTACCAGAGAGGCATCATCTTTTCTAAATACCACTCCTTTCATTGGCTTGGTTTCCTCTCTGACCGCTTCTAGGACCAATGCATCAACTATATCCCATTCAAGGAGAATTAGCACATTGGCTTTTGAAACCATTTCCCTTCCATCCTCAGGAGTGATGGATTTGAATTCAGCCATCATTTCTTGTTCGACCTCTTCTATTGAATTTGTGTCTTTATGAGGCTATTCACTTATTCTTTTGCACATCTGATCTTGAACTAATCAATATTTTGTTTCCATAGAAACTGCATGAAAGCACCTGATGCAACAAAATTGTTGTCAGCTAGGAATTCTTCACTAGCTTGCTTGATAGTGATGTCCAACTCTTTTCCTTGTAGCTCACCATCAGTTATGTCCATTTCAGCACTGGATGGCTCCTCTGGCATTCCTTCTTGAGTCTCATTGTAGGTGTATGCAATTTCACCTAGACTCCCTAATATTAATAATTGCTCTGGCACAGCCTGCTCATCTTCTATATGAATTGGGGACTGAGAGGGAGAGTACTGAGGGTCATCAGTTTCAATTTATTTTCCTACCGTCTACCTTTTTGGTGAATCCTGAATCTCTATAATATCTTCAATGGCCCTCTTCCCTTTGGAAGTAGAAGGTTCACCTGATATTGGCATCATCACAGTGTATTTAGATTTTTTTTGCATTATTTAGTTACCTGGTGGAACAACCTTGGCAAAGGAAGGCTTGGATAGGACCAATTTAGCCCTATCAGGATCATTCTGCATTATGGCCTCTCTCTTCTCCTTCAAGGTTTGCATTAAATCCTCAAAATAAAGAATCAAGAATTCAATCTTTTCCTCAAATGGGGTAAAACTCGAAAGAGGATCATAGCTAGAATCAAATTGGTGGATGAAGTCAAGGGCTCTCTTGTAGGCAATCCACTTCTCCTTCCTTAGCTCCTGCTCATCTAGACTGAATTCATTCCTGATTAGATCTTCGAGGAATTCGAATTGATGAGGCATGATCTTACAAACTGCCCTCTTCCTGAACATGTCGTTGAAAAAATCTTCAGGGTCTGCACACCTGGATACTGCAGTTGATAACATGTATGGCTTGAAGAATTCTTCAAAGAACTTCCATCCACCTTTGATTATTACAAAGTGATGAGCCATTGTGATGGTTGGGAAAATTGTCCCTTTACCCCTGTTGGTCAACTCGGTTTCTTGCACTCCACCAATCTGCCTCAGTACTTCTGCAATCCCTATCTTTAATGGAACCTGATAGGGCAGTAGATAAGGGGTTCCTCTAAAACCATATACTCTCAAAATATTAGAAATAGGATATAGATACATATCTCCCTAGTTATGAACAATCTTGATATCCTCTGCAAGCTCTTTGGGCCTAAGGAATTCCAAAAGAGCCTTGGGAATCCTAGGGTTTTTTGCACACAAGAGAACTCTAATTTTAGATTCAAAGCATTTATCAAACTTCAGATAACTTGCATCCTCTCTATCCCAAGATAGAACAGTACTCCTTAATTGCATTGGCATCTCCTCTTTATCCATGACCTTAACCAGGTCCATCTATTTTGCAAAATAATCTGCCCCTTTGAAAAGAAACATATGCATCAACAAGGAATACCATCCAAATGGCTTGTCTACCTTACCATTTTTAATTCCTACTAGGCCTACATGGATAGCATCAGTGAGGAAAGGAGAAAAGTCAAATGTTATGGCCAGGGAAGGGTTCAAATTTGGGCAATCATTAACATGTAATGGACTGGCATGTTTTTCTCGGCATCTTCCCCAAAAATTTAACACAGTGTTTAGTACATACCCTTAGCTCTCAAGGTAAACAGATTAAAGGAAAATGGCTCTATTGTGCTAGGGCCTACAACTATTAATCCCCCTATTTTGACAAAAAATTCTCTCAATGGGCCACTCCTAAGATGATCTCTTTGGGCATTGTAAACTTGGGTTAATGGCTCAAAATCAATAGGCTCAAGATAGTTGGAAGCTTCACTAAGCTTGAAGACATTCCTAAAGTTGTCATCTTTGATTTCGACAAGGGATGATCCCTTTATGTTTCTAATGCATCTGGCAGCAAGGTCATAGCTTTGTGTGATTAGGGTCAACAAATCAACGTCCATGAACACACCAAGGACCACAAGTTTCCCTACATCTAAATCCTAGATACTATTCATAGGAGAAGGGGCATGTCTCTGACCAAAACCCACTTTAAACAAATTGAGACCGGATATCCCTATTTCAGGGTCCCTCAACCAATTTCCTTTATCATATAAACCATCCCCAATTTTCAAACAGGGGTTCTTTGGTACTAACTCCTTAGCTCTAGCCCCGACATTGGTCGACATGTTTAACTGCTCAAGAAAATCATTACAAATATTTCGGTCCTGGTAATTTACCTTCCCTATTAATTCTCTTTTGGGTCCCATTTTAAAAGTATGTGACTAAGCCAATTATCAATCAAAACAATGAACTCTGCTCTGCACCAGTGCTCTCTGTAACTACTTCTATGGAATGATACCCTCATTCAATTGATGTGGGAACATATATGACAATTTGGCTCCTTAACTGCAGCATTAACACCACATGCTTCGACAATCCCTTCAAAATTGAATTCATGCAAGAATTCAAAAATTTGGCTCCAACGGGTTAGAGAAGCTCCGTGTAATTTTTCCTTTTCTTCTTTTGCTGTTTCACAGAGCATAAAGCGCTTACAAGTTCATCTAATGAAATCACGTTGACTGTCTGATCAACTGAAACTTGATCAACTTTTAGCTTTTGACTTTTCCTCATTTGGCAACAGACTGAAAAACCTTTTCGCAATTTTGTGATAGGTAACCATCTTGCATCTTGTCCTCGTGAAACTGTGCTAGCCATCCGATCAATTGAAACTTGATCGATATTTACTCCATCTTAACCTGGTGGTTTATATTACTAATTGTGCTCAAATCGGTTACCGCTAACCCTTTTTCGTCATTTCGCAAATGGTAACGAGCTCACATCTTTGGGTTGCAAAATAACGCCCGCCGTCAGATCTTTCTTGAGATGCTTGTCCCTTATCAAACTATTAGAACCTATAGACATGGGCCCTCTGAATCAGCGCCATTCACTTTGGCATTCGATCCCTCTTGAAATTGACATGTCAACTTCCTACTCGCTGAAAGACTTCAGTGGGATCTACTTTGGAAATGCCACCTGTGCCTGACATATATTCTCCTTGTCTTCAGTTTACATCATTCTATTTGCTGGGCCTACCACTTGGTCACCAAGTTTTTTCTTTGATTTACGTGATCTGGAGGACATGTGTAACCTTTTGATTCATGATCCCTATCTCCTAGACTACTCACTTCGAATGCCATGTCATTTCGCCATTTCATGAAAACTAACTCTCGAGCATCTTTGGGTTGTGAATCAATGCAGGCCGTTTATTATTCTCTGAACCACTCACTCTTTACTCATCAGAAAACCCGCTGGCTTCTGGGACCCGCCACAACCTTTCGCTATTTCACAATAGTTAAAACACGTGCATTTTGATCTCATGAAATAATGAGGGCCATCCAATCAGATAGAACATGATCGGTCTTTAATCTTCAAACGAAGCTTGGATGTTGGGCCCACCAAACCCTTTCACTACTTCACGATAGGTAATCTTCAATCATCTTTATCTCGTGAAATAATGCAGGCCGTTAGATCTTAGGGACTCGCACCGTTGTTACTCTTTCTACGAACCACTTCACCCGGGCCCACCATCTTTTCGCCATTTCGCAACTTGTAAACCACAGACATCTCCCGGTTGTGAATCAACGCGAGCTGTTGATCTCTTTGCAAATTGATCACCCTTTAGCCAAGGGAGAAGTCCTCATTGCTAGGTCCCATCAAATCTTTTCGCTATTTCGTGATAGGTAACTTTCGGGCATGTTGAGTTCGCAAATCCACGTGGGTCGTCTGATTGACTAAGAGTTGATCAACTTTTACAAGGCCCGATGAACATTAGAAAAGGTAGATTTAAAGGCGAATAAAATTTAAAACATTTAAAGGGACCACCTAGGTAAATAGAAATAGGGGGAACACTTTGCACGACAAAAGGACCCATCACTTAAGTGAATAAAGTAACGCAGGATTAGAAACCAAAGGTTCTTTTCTCAAATATTAAAGCGACTAAAAACTTAAAACCCTGAACTCCTTAGGACTTAAAACAATTTTGAAGCAACTAGGGCATACCAGACTCAAAATTTTCAAAAACCTAGCCAATTATGGACTGAGAACATCCATTTTTAAAACAGTGATAACAAGGAGATCTTGAATCTGGAATCCATAGAGATGTGTTTAAGGCAATAGGTTGAAGTTGCTATTGAATATTTCGAAGCTACAAAAGTTAAGAACATAAAGCTGGAAGATGAACCTAGATTTGCAAAAGAATTCATTATCACTCTACAAGAAAGGCTAGCAAATTTTCAATCCAAAAGGAAGGAACTGTGGGAACAATTGCAAGATCAAAACAATCAAGAAAAGGATACTCTGAAGAACCTATGTAAGAAGATGAGTCAAGAAAATGAAGTTATGAAGAACGAAACACAAAGCCCTAACTATGAGGATGGCAAAAGAAATTGTAGACAAAAATAAAAAGGAGGAAGGCCTTGATAGATCACTGAAGGACAGATCTGAAGAATGCATCAGGTTGGCTCATAAAAATGATGTGTTGAAAACAGAATTAGTGCAATTCCAAAACAATAAACAAGAACTTGAAAGAAAGATGACAATCCTAAGAGATGATCTTACTATTGCAAATGAGTATAAGGAAAAATTCAAGGCTAGTTCAGCACAACTTAATGAATTATTGGAGAGCCAAAGGCAGAATAAAGACTCCAGAGGACTTGTATTTGAATAAGGTCAAAGCTCTGGTACTGCAAATGAAGAACAAACATCCAGTATGCATAATGATCAGAACAACCGGAATCAGAGGACACCGATAAGACAACTCAATGCTCACAAATTTAATGGTAGATTCTTTGTTTGTAATAAATTTGGTCATATCGCTAGACAATGTAGAAGTAGAGCAAATCAGAATTATAACTATGTCCTCGGTCAATGTTCAAAATACAATAAGTATGGTCATAAGACAAAAGATTGTAGAGTGAATGTAAAACGTCATGCATGTGGAAAGTTTGGACACATGGCTAATCAGTGTAGGTCAAGCCATTATCTTGGATTTAGCAAAGTAATTCAAATGAACAATGTTGCATGCTATGCATGCAGCAAGATTGGATGCATAGCCTAGTTTTGTAGAAGAAAAAATCCACCAGTTAGCAATGATGGATCAAATGATAAAGGAAAGAAAAAGATCAATGAAATATGACATGATCATACCAATAGATGGGTCAGGAAGTTAGATGATCAATCAGGAGGTGAAACTGCTCTAGTTACTCAACCGATAGAGTAGAATGTTCCTACACCGGAAGGAAGCTCGCCCGATAATTGAGGTAGATGCCTTAGGGGTAAAAAAATTTCATGAAAATCCTACATATTCCCTGGGAAAGAGATCTAGAAGGAATTTTCTAACATCTAGAAATTTTATCTGACATCTATATGTTGAATCAAAATCTGGTAAGTCCCACCAGAAGGCATTTATGTCGATGATGAATTAGGGTTTTTTGAAGTATAAAAGGAAGAATTCATTTTAGTATGTTCACCTTGCATTCAGAGTGATACAAAGCAATTCAAAGGTGATTCAAAGCAATCAGAAGCAACCATCAGCTATTTCAACTGCATTCAAAGGAGATATCTAGGGTTTGTCACCAATGACTATTTCCAAGTATTTTTTGAAATTCAGTCATTTGAAATGGAGGCTGGTTCATCTTATATCCCCACTTTCATTGGAAATCCCACTATAGTATAGGTTAAGGATCGCCCGAGACTAATATTCAAAAGGTGTCCACATATTGCAACTCTAGATGATTCGATCGATGCTTTTTTGAGGGTTCTTGAAGGTGTTGTGTATGTTGAGGATGTCAGAGCTTACATCCACTGTAATCTAGAGGACTTGGGAACAGTTGAGATCATATCAATTTACATATCTGAACTGTTGAATGACTCTAGAATCATCAAGCCCGAATTCAAGCATATTGCAAACCTAGGGTTAACCGAAATCTTGGGTATTCCTGAGTTTGAGGACGAAATAATCTGGTACGTGCTGACCAGAGTTCATAGTGAATTTATCTGGTTGGATAGACCCCACAAGATCACCAAGGAAGCAATCAGGGCTATCATCAGCTTACCTCAAATAGGTCAGAAACCAGAGAAGAAGATATCAAATGATCAGATCAACAAGCTCACAGGTACAACCTCTGATAATCGGTCAATGAGAGTCAGTACCATTATTGACAAAGATTTCAAAGTTGTCAACATGATTATAGGTTACAAGGTAACCAAATCTAACTGACTTAACTCTATTTCTATCTCTTGCATTTTTTCTGGATATGAAATGTTGAAGAAGGATGAAAAGTATGATCTATGTGAATGGATGAAAAAGGAGTTGATTATGCACTTAGGCAAGATCAAGGGAGAAAATAAAGGATTTTTTTGGTGTGGAAATCTGATAGTGTGCCTAATACTTTTCTTCTTGAATGGGATATTGGGTTTGTGCAAAAGGCAATTGGCCTTCAATATACTGGTAGGTAGGCAAATTAAGGGTGCTATCATGGGTTTGGAGAACCAAAGAGATGACAAAGTTTGGGGATACTTCAAATTATTTTAGAAAGACATGAAGTAAAGGGAAATAATTTCAAAGTACATAGTTGATACATACTCAACTCAAATTTGTTTCAAGGTAAAAAAGGGTGAAACTCTTATGGAAGTTGTGATACCCTGAAAGATATGGATTCAACAAATGGGTTATGAGGTAGATGTAAGCTTTTTGGATGCATATGCTAAGATGCTTATA
This sequence comes from Cryptomeria japonica, assembly GCF_030272615.1. Classification (NCBI taxonomy): domain Eukaryota; kingdom Viridiplantae; phylum Streptophyta; class Pinopsida; order Cupressales; family Cupressaceae; genus Cryptomeria; species Cryptomeria japonica. Next base: position 600,026,057 of record NC_081405.1, on the reverse strand, counting down.
GATGCACCAACAGATGAATCTAAAAAATATTTTGGAATTGCAAAGAAGAAAAAACTTGAAGTTAAAACAAAATTTATTCAGAAGAAGAGAGAGAGGCAGTAGAGAAAAGTAAGTCAATTTTTTGAAAAGGTCTCAAAAGGCATTCAAACTATTATTGATGCCTCATCGGCTAAAGAAGTCAAGAAGAGGAAACAACTTGAAGATTTCATTGCACCAATTACTTTAGATACTGAGACTAAGGATGAAATTCCTCTCTCTTTCAAGAGGGTGTAGAGAAAGAAGGTAGAAGATCCAAAGGAGAAAGCTGAGAAGACAAGGAAGTAGCCAGCAAGGAAGGTAACCTTTAAGATACCAGCAAGTCATCCAACTGAAAGGAAGCCTACTTAGAAGAAAAGGCCAGTGAAAGAAACTCCTGCATCATCCCGCAAGAAGAAGAAGAAGAAGGAAGACATAGATGGAGCTATTGAAACCGGTAATGTAACTATTATTCCACCTATGTCTTGTGCTGAATTAATAGATGAGATAACAAAGGATGGTATGTTAAAGAACATTGAACATTATTATGAACATTTGGATGATTATGAACAAAAATAAATTGAGGAAGCAGTTTTGTTACACTTAGACACATATAAAAAGGCTTTATTAGAGATTGCAAAGCAAATACTGCCACAATTATATAATAATCTATATGCTAGAAGATTATCCACTTTAGAGGAAGACCGGCGGATAAATAATCAAGCATTATTAATTAATTATGGTTCAATTACCCCAGAGGAGATGGATAGGTGCCTTGAAACTGCTAATAGAATAATTTTCCAAAGCAGGCACATGACAGTTATCCTTATGGCAGGTAGAGCTAAAGAAATAATTAGTGAAACTAGTGAGGCATGGGTTAAATTCTTTATTGAAAACCCTGATTTCTTTACATCGCCGAAAGCTAATCCTAAGTCCAACACTTCAAACATCTTGTTTGATGGCAAAGGCAAAGGTGTAGTGGATAGCCCATCCACAATTTTGAAAGATGCCAAGGAATTAAATGCAGAATCTCCGTCATAAGCAAATGTATAGGATAAAGAGGAGATACAGGCATAAAAAGATAGTGTAAATAATGAATAGGTTACAGATGTTGAGGATAATAGTCCTCTAGATAAAAATGAACAAGTTGTGGATATAACAAATATGGAACCGACAGTAACAGATGCTACACCAAGTGGCAAAGCCAACAATGCAAAAGAAGATGATATTGGAGAAAACAAATTGGAGGAGAAAGATAAAGAGAAAAATCAGGAAGGAGAGAAGGAAAAGGAAGTTCAAACTGAGATAAGTGTTTCTACACAATCATCAGAGAAAAAGGGAGAGGAATCCGATAGAGAATCGACATCCAAAACTACACTATTGGCAATTACCACTGAACATGTTGCGCAAAAGAGCATAATAGAGATGAGTTCAATTGAAATCGTGATGATTGTAGCTCAGAAAATGATCAAGGAAGGGATGGAGGAAAAGAAAATAATTGGTCATTCCATTCCAATTTTGCACTAGTTAGTCCCAGAATGCCAAATTGATACGGGAGCAAGCCCATCTGACAAGCTCAAAATGCTAACTGAGCATATTTCAAAGGAATTTCGATCACTACAACAGATCTCTAACCGGCATGCTCTAGACCAGTTTTCTTAGGACAAGAGGGCCACTTTTGATTAGTTGATTGAATTAGACAAAATAAAGATAGTAGATAGATTGAAAATGATAGATAATTCTTTGAGGAAATGTACAAATATTTACCGGGTATTCTGCAATTCAAGTTTACTCACATCAAGTATAGACAAAAGCATTAAAGTTATTTAAAATATAATTGCAGGCATTATAAATAACTTTGATGGAGTAAATTATTTAACTATGTCTTTAGATGGTCAAATTTTGTTATTAGAAGTCCAAATTTTATCTCTTGAAAGAGACAGGGATAAAATCATATAGAGAGCTAAGTAGCTCAGAGGGTTAGTGAGTCTTCGGTTGGACACACTATATGTACATAAGACGGAGTGCATATATATGATGGGAAAGCCCACACCAGCTATATATGGTGAAAATGGATAACAATAATAACGATATTGAAAGGCTAAATGAATTCAACCACAAAACCCTAGCCTAATAACAACAAAGATCCACCATAACATATGAAGATTACCTAAGACAATGCAAATCAAATGAAATCACAAAGATTATACCATCACATGTCCAATAGGGTTTTGGATCTCCATTCTTCCTATCTCCATTGATCTTGCTTGATATATTTGCTCTCAGATTTTATGTGTGCACAAGAGCTCAACAAAGAACGAAAATGTGGTTGCAAGTAGGGTTGCCTATGTTCAAAAGCGTAGTGTAGTCAAGTAGTCAACAGGGGGGTTTGATAATGAAGGAAGCATCTCCTTATATAGAAGACACTATATGAAATGGAGGGATAAGATTGAGAGGTGTAAAAGAGGTCAGTTATGATTAGAGGGTAGGTAAAAGAAATAATAAAATAATGAAAGGGGTAGGTAGTGTATGAATTAAGAGATGAATGACATGTGTCATGGGTAGAAAAGGTTAATGAATTAATTAAATAAATAAAGATTCATTTAATTAATAGAAGGAGTGAGATCAATTAAATAAATAAGATATTTATTTAATTTAGGAAAAGGATAATTTAAATAAATAAATGTATTTATTTAAATGAGAAATAAGGCTAGAAGAGGATAAATGAATTAATTAAATAAATAAAGATTTATTTAATTAATAGAAGAATTAGGCTCAAATAATTAAATAAATAAAGATATTTATTTAATTAGACATGACAATTTTAGGTGTCTATATTTTGCCCCTCTTTGAGACAATGCGGCTTGTCGCGTTGTTTCAAAGAAGATAAGATGAACTGATACAAAGTTGCCCCAAGATGGGAATGATATGCCCCCTCGAGAGATTGGATGAAAATGTCTAAAAAGATCACAGACAATCTCTCGATAAGAGAGAAATGCTAGAAATAACTGACCGGATAGGATAGAGTGACAGGGTCACGAGATAATGAAGACTGACTCGAGAAACGAGGGCTAGGGCTAGGGCTAGGGCTAGGGTAGTCTATAAGATAGACCACGAGGGGAATACATCCTCATTGTCATCCACACATCCAAGAAATCAGAGTGCCGAGAGAGAATTGAGCAGTAGCAGTCAGCAGTGATGGCATTGGTTCACAGATTCGATAGCATTCGTCGATTCTAGAGGCCAGCAGAGGCAAGAGAGCCAGTAAGTACCACAAAACCTCCTTGTACTTTGATGCATTTATTATTGTCATTAATGCATGCTAGGTAGAGTAATAAATGTGCTTAGAATAGGGTCCAAAAAAATGTCAAAAACATGTAGGCACGTCTGCATTGGTGCTAGGCGCGTTTATGCGGTCTAAAAGAGCGTTTATGTCATGAAAGCATGTTTGTGTCCAAAAATGTGAATCTGTGTCTTCTAGGTCAAATCGGCAGTTTTGTGATGAACATATGCTATCGATTGGATAAGCTGCTAAGAGGATACACTCAAGAAGGTCCTCTAGGGAAGACTAGGATAGAAAATAGGGCTAGGATTAACAATTCCATGATAGAACATATGTTGCCAATTAGGAAACTACTCAAGAGGATACACTCAAGCAGAGCACCTAGGATAAGATAGATCAAGGTACTTTGTGATGAATAGTGAGTACCAAGATATAGTACTTTGTGATGAACAGGGAGTACAAAAATATGAGCAGCACTTTGTGATGAACAGTGAGTGCAAATGTAAGCAACACTTTATGATGAAAAAGGAGTGCCAAACACGTAGTACTTTGTGATGAACAGGGAGTACCACTAGGATAGAAGCAACACTTTGTGATGAATAGTGAGTGTCACTAGAATTGAGATGATTGATTTTGTTTGACTACAGGAGTACGTACCTATGTTGGAGTCACGGGAGAGATTCCCATCGACTCAGAGTTTGCGACCGGAGCTGACATTTGAGGATAGAGAAGCTATTGAGGTTATGGGTTTGTGATTCATTCTATATGTGCCTGAGTTTTAGGTGAATATGGGATTGCTGACTGCATTAGCTGAGAGATGGCACTCAGAGACTTGCACTTTCCATTTGTCGATGGGTGAGATGACAGTCACCTTAAAGGATGTATATAGGATTCTGCGGATACTAATCGATGGGGAGCTGATTCCGTACGATCGAGATGGAGACAGGGATGCCCTTAGATGAGTGTTCTACAATCTGGGACTGGAGATGAGGGTGGGACATGTGGCATGGGATACCATGACATGGACAGGATTAGCACTAGCAAAAGTGTTGGCAGGACTTATCAATGGGCTCCTTTGTCCAGATAGGGTGACACGAGGGGTGGCTGCAGAGGACACAAGGGCCAAGAGAGATGATCTTGGGCTGGGTCCTTCTAGGGCTCAAACTCCATCAAGGCCAGCCGACTCTAAGGGAGGGAGTTCATCATAGCCATAGAGGGCTCCCTATGTATCAGTATTGTACCATTTTTGTATGATGATGTAGACACCTGCGGGTGATTGTAGCCATATGATTTTGACATCATTGTATCATGACACTTTATATATATATGTGAGATGATACATCTTTGTGGCAGCTATATGCATGTGTACCTATGTGATGAGATGTTCTTATGTGATGCTTATGATATGGATGCAAATATGTACATAATGAAATGCAATATTTTTTATTTTTAATGTTTTTATATGTTATGCAAATGCAAATGTGAATGTATGAAAAGCAAATGAATATGATAATGCAAATGATTATTTACATGATGATAATGTAAAATGTGCTAACAGGTGTTGTGTGTAGGATGTGATGCAGTTGTGATATCTATATGTATGTATGAAATGCTTATATGTGGTAATGCAGGTGCAACTACATGAAATGCAAATGTTTTTGGTGTGTCATTATACTCAGTCATGTGATAGTAGGCTACGCGGACTCAAGAAGGATGATGGAAGTCAATCAATAAAGGGGGATGAAAGATAGACGATATGAAAGTGAAAGAGCTTCTTGTGCTTTATCATCATTGAGCTTTATTATGGCAAGTAGGTTATGACAATCGAGGTATATGTTCGACCCAGAAAGTCATTGTACCTATTTGCATGGAGATAAGACAGTCACAAACAAGGAATGCCCCAGTTCATACTAGACTCACAGTGTCCTCATATCCTTGGACAAGTCATAGCATTACTAAAAGACAATCCATAGACAACAAATACAAATAGGTGACGATACCCCATCCTCGCCCTTCTCGTCAAAGACATCCTGGAGATAGAATCTCTAGTCAGAGACATCCTCGAAAAGCTAAAAGACATGTCACCAAAAGGATAAAATCAAAAGAAAATCAAGACTCGACAGAAACATCCATTGTAGTCCTCAAGTTTAGTGTCTCTTGTCACTTGTATAGGTCTTATTTGATTGTGGTCACAATGTTTACTTTCACAAAAAGGATAGATAGCACGGAACCATATGTTGTCTTAGTCTGTTGAAAGATTTGATTTTGTTGAAGCCCATTGTTGTTGCTGTCTCATCTGAAACTGACTGAATCCATGAAACTGATACTTTACTGTGAAGAAGATGAAACTTTATTGTGGACGGATTGTGCGTGGATAGACTAAAGGAAGCTGGAAGAAACTATACTCCTCGAAACATGTGATGCTCTCAGTTCCACACCCATCACTAGATGTAGGATTTTCCTTAGCCACAAATAGGAGCTGATTTATTATGGATGGAAAGGAGTGAAAAGGGAGGTTTATTATGAATGGCAAACTAATCTTGGGTAGATCAATAACAAGCCATGATGGGAATGGGTAAGTTTATTATGAACGAATAGGTTGTGAGTGTGTGCAAAGTGAAAGGATGAAAGTGAATCCTGAAGGAGGGAGGAGCAATGTCTCTATGCATGGCACTGGTGACCCATTTTTCACCATGGTACTTGCCCAGAGTGCCACCGAAGTGGTTTTCATCATTGGACGAAATGATTTTTCAATGTTTTTTTTTTTTTTTTTTTGTGTCACAAGGCGCCTGTTTGTCAAGTTTTCACCAAGTAACGATTTTTTTGTATTTTTTGAATTAGGATATTCCGAAGAGCTATGTGTAGAACCTGCGAAGGTGCATGCTATTGATAGGATCCTCCAAAGGTTCACCTTCTGTAGTTGAAAGATGATATGCCCCAGATCCATATGCTACTATAATGATGTAAGGACTAAGCCAATTTGGTTCGAACTTGCCCTTCTTCTCTCTGTCTTGCTGATTTTTGGGGTTTTCTCTGAGAACCAAATCACCTACCTCAAATGTGCAAGGCTTAACTTTATGATTGTAGCTGCATTGTTCCTTGACTGAATGGTGTGTAGCTCAAGTGACTATCTTCCTTGATAAAGGAACTGAGATAGAATTATTAGTGTGTGGACTATACAGGCCCGTATGCATGTCACCTAAAGAAGTTTGGGCATCCTTGACAACAAATTCCTTCAAGGAAGCTCCATTAAAGGTCCATTATGTATCGCCAGAAGGGAAAGGATGTGAGAAACAAGTGGATGAGTGATGAAGGCTTATGATTGTGAAAAGAAGTGAAATTAGGATAGCATGATGGAGACTTAGGATCAACAAGTATGCTTTTTGGCTTGAAATTTTAGAACTTTTGCCCCCAGTTATTTTGATATTAGGGGAGATCACCTCTTGCTCTTTTTTCTTCATAGGATTTTTATCCTTGACTTTGATTTTTACAGAGTCCAATAGCTTTTGATTTTGATTTGGACTAAAGGACTTTTCTTTAGTTTTGACTTTTAGTTTTTTCTATTCATAGCTTGATTTTTCATCCCCAATGAGTAAGGGCTTTTTTAATTCTTGCTGATCCAAGTCTAGAAGTGGAGTGGAAATAGAATGAGTGGATGAAATGGTAAGGCTATGTGAGCTCTCAAGAGGGCTGGCAATATGCTTAATAGATTCTTCGTTGGAACCACTCTTAGGACTATTGATATCAAAAGTTACTTGCACCACTAGAGGAGATTTGCATTCAGACCTAGTAGCCACAACACTAGGTGCTTTGTACCCAATTCCTTGCAAATTATTTATAGATTGTTCTTGTTGATTGAATACCTTAGGAGATAGTGGGAGTTGATCAACATGAAAAATATACTCACCACATCCAAGGTCTTTAATCTTGAAATTTTCTTTGATTTCTGCTTGTTTTGATGTAGAAGCTTTCAAGGATTCTAGATCCACATATGCCAATGAAGGAATAGCCTCTCAATTGGCTCGAATTATTATTTCTGATCTAGGTCGCAGATTGTTGCAATATATAAATGGATTTGGATCAGCTTTGATGTTCACTTCAACTCCATTGTGTGGAAACTTGATACATCGATGATATGTAGATGGGACTGTACTCATCTCATGAATCCATGGGCATCCCAAGAGTATGTTGTATGTGAGATCTAGATCAAGGACTTGACAAACCACATCCTTTGTAACTAGTCCAACTTTGAGAGGTAAGGTGACTGTGCCTTTGGATGAACGCTCTTCATCATCATATGCCTTGATGGTAATTTTGTTTGTAGAATTCACAGCTTTATCAAAATATCCCAATTGTTTAATAGTGCTCAATGTACAAATGTTTAGACCTGCTCCTCCATCTATTAGAACTCATTTTATTCGATGTTTGTGTATGAAGGCTTCAATGTGTAAAGGTGTGTTATGTGGCTGAGTTACGGAGGCATCATCGGCTTCTGTGAAAGTAAGGGAGTGTGGAATGGAAAGGTATCCCACCATGGCTTGAAATTGGTCCACATTTAGATCAGTAGGGACAGCAGTGTCTCTCAAGATTTTATCAAGAATGGCTTTATGTACGGGGGATATGCATAAGAGCTCAAGGATGGAGATGAGCGCAGGTGTCTTCCCTAACTGTTCTACAAGATCATACTTAGGTCTAGTTGATGAAGAAGTGGTGTTTTGATCTAGAGCATCTTGCAAAGTGAATTTACCTCGATGGGTTGTAACATGACATTCAGAGGTAGGTTCGGAAGAAGATCCAACGCCTTTTAAGACAATCTTGGGTCTCTGGGTAGAATTCTTGGGGTTTTTGTCCTTGATGATAATGGTAGAGATGTAATTGTCCATCGAAATGTGATTGATAGTTGAATCATAGTTATAAGATGCTCTCGTATAGTTGGTCTAATCATCTATGGCTGTAGCTTTTCCCTTGTCATGCTTTGGGAATGGTTCCTTAAACATCTCATGTTCTTGATTGTATGAGTGTCCTTCAATCTCAATGTCACCCCTATCAATGAGATCTTGTATGATGTTCTTCAGTCGATGGCAATTTCTTGTCTTATGACCCTTGCTCTTATGATATTCACAATATTCATCATCATTCCACCAATTTGGTTTAACCTTTGGTTCATATGGAGGAAAATTTGGAATAGTGATTACCTTGTTTGCCACTAGCTTTTTGAAAACTGACTCAAGTGGTTCTCCCAATGGAGTGTACTTCCTTCGTGAATTAGAAGTTGTTTGAGTATTCACCTGATTTGATCCGGAAAAAATGAATTTGGGTCACACTATATTGGCATCAACAACACCATCATTGACTATGTCCTTGTTTTTATTCCAAAATCTTGGCTTGTCTTTTCCTTTGAAGTCATCTTTGTTTTCCTTGAATATCTTAATGACTCCTTGTTCAATTAGGACCTTTTCTGTCGCTAAGCCTTTTTCAATGACGTCCTTGAAGGTGGACAAACAAGCTTTCCTTAGATCATAGCCAATGTCTTTGTTAACATTTTGGGTGAACATCTCTACCATTTATTTTTGTGGAATTTCACAAGAGCATCTGCTAGCTAGATTCCTCCATCTTTGTAAAAATGATGAAAAAGACGCTCCATCTTTTTGCTTGGTGTTGCACAAAGTAGTGACTGATATGTCTGTCTCTATGTTGTAGGAGAAATGTTGAATAAATGCCTCTGTTAAGTCACCCCATGACCTAATACCAGGTGGAAGTTGGGAGAACCATTCCATAGCTTGATTACCTAGGCTTTGTGGGAATAATCTCATCAAATATGTCTCTTCTGAAGCTACCTCAATGCAAGCTATGAAAAACTATCTTATGTGTGCCTTAGGATCCCCTTTTCCTCTGTACTTGTCAAACTTAGGCATCACAAAGTGTGTAGGAAATGAAGGCATTGGAATGCTCTTGTCAAATGGATAAGGGCATATGTCTCTCATTGTGTATGTTGACTTCGGTGTATTTATGTCCTCCATTTTCTTTTGTAAGTCCCTGATTTGTTGCTCCAAATTGTTCTTAGGTGGAGATCGACTTCTTGGACCATACCCTATGCTTGAGGCAACAATTGGAGGAGGAGTATGTTGCATATATGGATGATATTGATCATACACATGTTCATATGGAGGAGGTATATAGTGATGCTACATATATGGACCACTTTGTATAGATTCATGTTGAGGAATGAAATATCTATTTTGTCCATGTATACCATACTCTATAGGCATGTCATGTTCTAATGTGTTGCCCCCAAATTTGACACGGGGTTTCTTTGTGTCCAAATTTTGACCATGCCTTTGAATATCCAATTGCTTTGGTGGTTGATCCGTAACATTGATATGTGATTGAGCATATTTCTCTGCATAAGACTTCCATAATGGTTTGCGAAGGTGAGTATCATATGCTTGACCATGTGTATGTGGGACCTCTGGTTTTTGAAACAAAGATGATGGTGATTCAGGAACAAGATGTGGTCTTCTATTGCCTCCACTATTAGGCCTCCTTTGATCCATGTTGGAGTGATATTGTTGCAAAGGTTGATTTTCCATTATTTGAGACATGTCAAAATCATGAGGTATCTTGGCTCCACTTTGTGCCATCATTTGTCAGAAATATTGTCTATCCCTCCTCATTATTTCCTCAACCAATCGATTGAAATAGGGATCCATAATGGAGTCTTCCACTTCTGCTGAATGTATTGAAATGTTGTCCATATTGTCAATGTGTGTAGCATTATTGTTTATAGTGTCCATGTGCTCAACATTTGGAATGTTTCTATAGGCATCCATGTCAGGTAATGTAGTATGATCAGAATTGAAAAATACATCATTGTCATACTCATAAGAACTCATGTTTGCAGACTCTTGAGCCTCTTTAGTTTCTCTCCTAGATATTTGAAGACGGGTTTCAACCATGAACTAGGTATTGACCGAGATGTGTGAGACTAGATGAAAATGGAAAAAGTATGGAAGACCAAGGGTTGGATGGAATGTAAATGAATCTGAAGTGTACTTGTAATGTCCAAAGTGTAAGACCAAGTATGTATGTAGTAGAGTAGGTGTGACTTCCAAAGAGAGGATAGTTTCTCTTGATGAGGTGAGTTGACCTTGACTCTAAGTAAGACCAAATGAGACCTAAAGGTGATAGACCTTGATGAGGGACCACTTAGCAAAATGTTGTTGTATGTAGCGTGTTGACAAAGTATGATGAGGACAAGCAAGTGACCTTTTGACTCAAGTTTAGACAAATGTAAATTTAATGCAAGATGTAAAGTAATGATGGACTTTGTGAGACCCAAAGACAAGTTGAATGCTAGATGAAAACTTGGAGAAACAACCTAGGAAGCTCAAGAATTCTGAAACTGATTGCTCTTGTTTGCTGGACTATAAAATTTTTCGAATTTGTGAAGTTGGTTGTGACCAAATCTGAATGTTTGACTATTTTTCATGACAAGAGGACACAATGTTGATGAGGACTCAATCTTTGCAAGTGTTTAGACTCAAAATGACTCCAAGAAAAGTGTGTTGTTCGATGTAAAAATGTTTTGCATAGACTTGAAGACACAAAAGACACAATGTTTTGTTGTTTGGTCTTGAATGTTTTGAATGTTTAAATTAAGTCAAGCACAATTCTTATGGCTGGCCAAGACAATAGTTGTTGATCCCACATGAGGTTTTACCCCCGAGGCTATGCTATTCAGAGCGGATACTTAGATGCTTGACCTCACTGGCTCCACCCTCGGCACTCACTTCTCGGGTTAGCCAAGCATCAGTCCCCACGAAAACTCCCCGTGGTGAACTTTGTATCTCTACTAAGAACCATATGTGTGTGGGCCGCTACCAAAGGTCCGAACTCCTGCCTCAACAACTAGAAGGATTTTGGCTTTTAAAACAAAAAGGTGCTAGTAAGGGCATCCGCTCGTGTGGCCATACATGCAGCACTTTCAGCTCTGTAAATATAGAAGGCTCCCAGCCGGTATGGGTTACACCCTACAACTAATCAAATAATTTTGATCAAACGGGTTTATGGGGAGACATAGTGTCGGTATGAACTAATCAGCACACGTTATCCATAGTTTTCACCATGAATACAGTTATTTATAGTGGTTCGGAAGAGGTGGTTTTTCCTTGCTACCACTTGGGTCATTCTCTTCTCACTAGTAGTCCTAATGACCACACGGGAAGACAGGCCCTCTAAAGATTAAACAAAAAGAGCCTATTGCTCAAGACACAAAAGACAATGATTCAATTTTAGTGCACCAATTGAAGTGTTTTTTAGTCTATGAAAACAAGGCACACAATAAAAATCCAAAAACCCTTGCCAAGGACCTGCAACAAAGATTTATTAGTAGTTTGGATTTTTTTGAAATAATCACCCCTTCCTGCAAGCACACAAGTTAGGTAAATTTTAGATCCAAAAGACTTTGTGAAATAGGGACCTTCAACAATGTGTTTTGTTGACCAATTCAAAGATTTGATTCATCATAAAAAAAAGACCACCTGTAAAATTTCAAGAGATTTCCAGAAATGTAAGAAAATCCAAAAAAGTTGTCAATTCACTCCAAAAATTAAGTTTTTATGAAAAAGCATAAAAAATTCATATAAAATGCAAAATCGATCCCAAAAATCTAAAATTTTTACTGGAGAGTCCTGATGGTCTTCCAAACTTGCATAAAAAAATTTCTACAACAAATCCAAGCAGTTTGTGAGATATGAGTAAAATAATGCAAAACCCTAATTTTCAAAGATCTAATTTTTGAGGAATTATTTTGCATAAAATTTAAAATCACAAACAACATACCCTACGTATAATTCTGAGAGATTTCCAAAAATGTAAGAAAATCCAAAAAATAAGGAAAAACCCTAATTTTTAAAGATCCAATTTTTAGGGAAATATTTTGCATCAAAATTAAAATCACAAAGAATAGATCCTGTGTATAATTATGAGAGATTTCCAAAAATGTAAGAAAATCTAAAAAATTCTCTCATTTGCTCTGAAAATTAATTTTTTATTAAAAATCATAAAAAATTCATAGAAAATGTAAATATGCTCCAAAAATTCTGATTTTTGGATTGAGATCTCCTGATACTTTCTTCAACCTGCAAAAAAAATTTGGTACAAAATTTTAAAGCCATTTGTGAGATATGATTAAATCTCTCCAAGATCTTGATTTTGTGTCCAAAACCCTAGCATCACAAGGTTATTCTCCAAATTGTTTTACAAAATAGCAATATAGGGTTAGAAAAACCTGCAAAAAATATAGATTTAACAAAAATCCATGTCCCATCGGGTGTGCCAAAAATTTTATGGTGAAAATGGATAACAATAATAACGATATTGAAAGGCTAAATGAATTCAACCACAAAACCCTAGCCTAACAACAACAAAGATCCACCATAACATATGAAGATTACCTAAGACAATGCAAATCAAATAAAATCACAAAGATTATACCATCACATGTCCAATAGGGTTTTGGATCTCCATTCTTCCTATCTCCATTGATCTTGCTTGATATATTTGCTCTCAGATTTTATGTGTGCACAAGAGCTCAACAAAGAACGGAAATGTTGTTGCAAGTAGGATCGCCTATGTTCAAAAGCGTAGTGTAGTCAAGTAGTCAACGGGGGGGTTTGATAATGAAGGAAGCATCTCCTTATATAGAAGACACTATATGAAATGGAGGGATAAGATTGAGAGGTGTAAAAGAGGTCGGCTATGATTAGAGGGTAGGTAAAAGAAATAATAAAATAATGAAAGGGGTATTGTAGTGTATGAATTAAGAGATGAATGACATGTGTCATGGGTAGAAAAGGTTAATGAATTAATTAAATAAATAAAGATTCATTTAATTAATAGGAGTCAAATCAATTAAATAAATAAGATATTTATTTAATTTAGGAAAAGGATAATTTAAATAAATAAATGTATTTATTTAAATGAGAAATAATGCTAGAAGAGGATACATGAATTAATTTAATAAATAAAGATTTATTTAATTAATAGAATAATTAGGCTCAAATAATTAAATAAATAAAGATATTTATTTAATTAGATATGACAATTTTAGGTGTCTACACCAGCAAAACTCAAAGAATAAGAATTTGATGCATATGCCCTAAATGGACTTGTGTCAATTTCAGGGATATTCAAATCTAGTTGGGACACATACTTGGAGTTTTTGAAGAATTCTTACCTGGAAATTGGCAAGCTCATTCAACTTCAGTAAGTATTTTGGGAGACATTACCCTATATAGAATTTCATTGATTTATTCATTCTTTGTGCTGGTTTTTGGCATTGATGCCAAAGGGGGAGTGATGTATGTGAAAAAAAGAAGGAGAAGTATGTATGGATCAGATTTCAGATGGCATATATAGCTCAGGGGGATTAGTACCACATTTCAGGTTCGACGGGGAAGATTGAAACCATTTTTCACATGAGTGTTGCCATCAATGACAAAGGGGGAGATTGTTGGCAATTGACACTCATTCGATTTCTTATGTTTACATTGATGGAAACATTGGCAACATATTTTGGTTCACCGGCATCGGGTAGACACTTCATTGGCATCAAGGATTTCAAGGTAACCGACAAACTAGGTATCGGTATGGGAAGCCAACATCACTTGGAATTCGGCAAAAGGTAGTATCCAACAAAGCATTTTATAATTCATATATATTTGTAATGATCTGACATGTATTATCATTTTGTATGTAAGCCAACATATGGCATAAATGTTTGTAAGGGTATATAAGTCAGTCTATTAGGTCATTTAAGATATAATATTTGTGATATGATCTGAAATGCAAAGTTTATGTATGTGAGATCATTTGTATGCGAAAGCAATATTCTGTAATGATCTGTAGCTGATTTCTAAGGTATTCATAGGGTGTTTGTTATTCTAGAAATGGTTTAGGGTCTAAGAACCAGAACAGTCAGAGCCTTAAACGAAACTCAATCAGGCATATTAGATGCATTATATGTGTTCAGTTTTGCAGTTTTGTATCAGAAAGTGATTGTAGTCAGTGAGACTCTTGGTGATGAGCAGTGTTCTCTAGGTAGTGTGCCTTCCTGCATGTGCAGGCCCCTACTATATTTAATATCTCTTCATATGGCTAGTGAATTGATATTGTGGGTCACAATCCCACCATGGTTTTACCTCATTGAAGTTTTCCACGCATAAATTCTTTGTTTTATGGTGTTCATTTATGTGATTGTATTATTTGTTTCAGTTATATGTATTTATGTTTAATGATTGATGAATGAATTCTTTAATAAGGCTAAAATATTATACTCTTGTAGAAAAATGATTCACCCCCCCCCTCTTATTGTTCTTGGATTCCAATATATAATAGGTTTTGTTACCTAGTCTAACTATGTAATTATTGGTAAAAAAATTGTTTAAAGTAGTTGCAAGCTCTTTTGTGTATCTTCTATCTATATATGTGTTGATAGCTTCATGGAGGCAATTGGTCTTCACATGTATCGATGTGAATATATATCAGATGACTCTTCTCCTATCGATCATTAAGATTAATTATAAGTTAGGAGTTTTGAACCAAAATATTAAATTTGAATCTCTTCCTTTTATTCTTTTAATTATAAAGAATTTGGTCACTAGGCCCAAAAATATCCTTCCAAAACCTTGGCTAAAAATCATAAATCTAAGAAAATTTGGAAGGTAAAAAGAAAGGTGGTCACTAAAGGCCATTATGGTATTTTAAGGGAGAAGGCGTGGGATAATGTTGACAACATGGTGACTGATGTTTCTTTTCACTCTAATACATCTCAGAAGGTTCGAGCTCCATATAATAATGCTACTTCATTTAAGGCTAACTCTCTTGATAGTAGGAAGGAAATGGATCAAGATTATGATTAGAAGAATAATCTATGTAGTGGTATGGGGGACTCTGATAAATGATTGGATCTAAAAGAGAATTCATAGCCTCACAAAGTGTTGTCAAATTCCTTAGATATGGAGATATCTTTGTTGAATCAAGGGAAGGGCAAGTCCCTTGGTCTATATCATTTGGTCAATGTTAAGGATGGATTTGTTTGTTGTAAAGAAGACTCTGAATGAATTTTGTTCTTTTGAAAAACTCTAGAAGGAGGAGCTTATGTTTCCTAAACCTTTAGGTTAGAGTGATGCTATTTCCCTAGACACCAACTTGAGTGATGGTGGATATTTGGAGGAATGTTTTCTCCTGGACTCTATGAAGGGTGTTTTGAGGAATGGTATTGATGTGTCAATGGTCTATGGTACAATCAATATGGATCTTAATGGCACACCTTTTTATGGCTATTAAATACAAGAATATAAGGAGGCCCTCCTCCTCCCCCTCATCTCAATGTATGGTGAAAAGAAACAAACTAAAAGCTGATTGTGGAGAATTGAAAGGAAAAGGCATATCCTCTCTAATATAGATTAGGAAAAAATAAATTACACAAGATTTTCTAGAGGGTTTATAAAAGGCTCTCTCGAAGGTTTTCTTAAAAATCACACCCTAGAGAAAAATAGGAAGATCATCATCTGAAATATTAAAGGGTTCAAGCACCCTCATAAACATGAAGTCTTATCCAATTAGATAAGAAATCATAAGATAGATATAATTATTATTTGGGAAACTAAATTTAAATCAAATATGCTAGCTAGGTTGAAGAATTTCTTATTTAAGTATTGTGTGCTCATTTCTCTAATTATGATAGAGCCTTAGGTAGGATTGCCGCATTTTGGAATCCTAGAATTATTTAAGCATCTCCTCTTATTTCTAGTGAAAATCTTTTACTATTTATTTTACTCACTTGAGGGATGATGCTTCTTGGATTACCTCTAATATCTACATTCATATTGTTAAGGAAGCTAGAATAAGGTTATGGGCCTCCCTATCTACCTTCATAGGGTCTTGTCCTTCATCTAAGTGGTTGGTTATGGGAGATTTCACTATTCTCCTCAAAGATAGTGAGAAAATTGGACCTTATAAAATTCCTATTGATAGTACATTGGATTTGATGGATTTTATCAATGACAATGCTCTTTTAAAACTTAACCTGCATGGGGTATCTTTTACCTGGTCTAATAGGATGGTGGGATCTGATTTGATTGAGGTAACATTAGATTGGACTTTGATCTTTCTTCACTCCTCTCTATTCCTAATCTCTAAAATCGACTTTGCTTATTTCCCCATTTCCCTTTTGATGGACATTTTGGGAAGAAAAGGTAGTTTTCATTTCTAGGTGAACCCACAATAGTGGGTTACACTTTTTTGCCAACTTTGACACTGCAATATTCATTTTCAAAAGAAAAAAAAAACTTCAAATTCAGACACCTGTTACTTCTAAACCGTAAGGAATTTGTAGATGATGTGAACTAGTGATTTGTGTCATTTTGTATGTAGATTCAAAAAAAAAAAATTGATAATTTTTGGAATCAATTTTCTTCCATTTTTATATCTTCCTCAAAAACTAGTTTTTTCTCAAAAAAAATATTTTTAAAGGGTGATACTCACTCTATATAGCATAATATTTTTTCTATAATAGATATGAATGTGATTCTTTCGAATTTGGTTTTGTAACATTAATATCTAGTGTTTGCAATTGGTTTTGTAACATTATCTTCAATATTTATTATTTTATTAATATTTGAAGTCAAGTTATCTTTAATTTTGGCATATGTCCATTTGATACTACATAACTTGTTGTATATGTAGCGAAAATCAATTTTTTTCTTTTTGTTGGAAAGAGTACATCAATACCCAGAGCGAAAAATATTTTTCAAAATTTTTTTGGTGATGTTTACTATTTTTCCATAAGCATTGAACAAAGAAGTTCATGTTCGGTGAAAACCCTACATTCATAAGAAATAAAATAAAATATATTAAAAATTATACTATTTGGAAAGCTTATAATAAGGGCTAAATACTTTAAAAAATAGAACTTCTAAATGAATTCATTTGACCCCCCAAAAGCTAATGTAAAATTGGTTTTTTATCAACATTTGATAGATGCAAAGGAGAATCCATTGCAAGTATGATTTAGAAATACAGAGGTTCTATCCAATAAATTTTGATCTAAGAGCCTTTGATCTAACTCTCTTCAATTAATTACTTCAAATGGGACCTCTTAAAGTTTAAATCATTATATTTTCTAAAAATTATATGATTTCAACAAAAATTGGGATGTACGAAAAAAGCGGGAACCAATATTGTGAGTTCACCCTTCCATTTCAAAAAGATGTGGTTAATGCATCCTAAACTTTATGAAAAAATAAGGGAGTGGTGCAATATCAAGATTGATGGAAGTGCTATGTGTAAAATAGCTAAAAAACTATGTTTTGTCAAGATTAAGGTTATCTTTGAAATAAAACTTCCTTTGATCATATTTTCTTATAGAAGGATATCATCCTAAGGGATTTGAAGATCTATCAAGATACAATACAAAATGATGGTTATAATGATCTTATTCAAGCTCGGGAGAATTCCCTTCTTTCTCAAATTCATAACCTCATTTTCTTGGAGGAGAAATTCTAAAAACAAATGTTTGATAGATTTGTGGTTGAAATATGAGAATGAAAGTACTAGATTTATCCATTTATCCACCCTTGAGGATAGGGCCTCTAATCAAATTTCTCTTATAAAATATGAGGGTTTTGTTTTGGATTCTAAGGAGGAAATTAAGGAGGCAACAATGTTTTTCTTTTTGTTCTCTTTTTTGAGAATGGTATGCCTAATTATGGTGAGGTGGAGAATTTTATTGAGCTTATTCCTAACATTATTAGGGAAGATACTCACAAAATTTTGTATTACATCCTATCTAATTCAGAGTAAAAAAAGGTAGTGTTTTCTGTTGGCATTATGTCAACCGACATGAGGACATAATGACATTGTATGTTGTCATTGATGTCAATATGTTGCAGAGGTGTGAACTGGCATATGTGAGAACTAGTATAACACTATGAACCAACATTTGTGCCAAAGTGAAGTGGTGTGCTTTTTCAAATGTGAACCGGCATATGGTTATGGGAACCGGCACATGGAAGCGTTGAATGACTACCGGTTCATAGTCTCAACTTTAGGGTTTCCAGTTGAAGTGCTTCAAGCCTATGTGGCTCAATCGGTGACTTTGTGTGATGAGATAGCATGAAAACAAAGAACAAGATCATGTTGCCATGTAAGCCCTATGTACATGAAGGATCGTGCATGAAGAAGATCTTGCCTATCTACCTCGGCAATATGAGAAGACTGTAAAACGATGATAATGTGTGATGGGTTATCAGCTGCCATGAAAATGGTAGAAAATGAATGATGGAGATTAATGCAGCATGCTCAATGGTCAGGATTGAATCATTTGAATTCCTTAACCTATTAGGTTTAGGGTTTAGGGTTTATGCTACCGACCTAACTATTTTCTATAAGGTCGATGTTGTGACTCTTTCTAGGGTTGTTGGCAAAAGTTGTGTGTGAGGATCCAAGAGAAGGGATACGTGATTCTTGCCAAACCAAAAGGAGAGAAGTGATACCTGCAGAGTGTAAGTGCAGAAGGAAAAGAGGAGCTTAAGTGGATATGCATTGGCATTGAGTGTTGTTACCAGATCATTGTAATACCTGTTGATCCCTAACCACCTCAACAGTTGGAAAATCCCTTAACAGGGTATCTTTAACTGGCTTGTTGAAAATCTTTTAACAGGGTAATTCTAAGCTACTGAGTTTGAAATCCTTTAGCTATTGAGTTCATGAAATCATCTAACAAGGTAACCTTTAATAGGGTTTAACCCTTAATCAGGTATTGTAGCCATCCCTTAACCAGGTGATCTCTAACAGGATCAGTTCCTAGTAGATCCTATTGTAATGTCTCTAACCAGACAAGGCTCCTAATAGAGTGGACTTTCAAAGAGTTCAAAAATAGCTTGTGGGTATTCATTCCCATTGTGGTTTTTCCCAGTTGGGTTTCCACGTGAAAAATATGTGTGTCATGTGTGATGCTTTTATTTTGTGATGCTTTGCTATTGTTTGTTAAGCATATGATGGTTCTATGTTTTATGCATGTCAATAAAACATGTTGAACTAGCTGTTATTATGATCTAATGATATATCACCTGTTTATGCATAAGGATGAAATGGTAGTGCAATATCAAGTTGGATGAAAGGCTAAGTGAGTAACCGGTTAATGCTTGTCTCAGACATTCTTAGCTTTACCATTTGCACTCTGTTTCAAACCGGTATCTCTATCTACTAGTCTTTTGAAGTGTTTGCTATCAAACCGGTTTAAGACTGTTGTTTTTTTTGCCTGTACTGATTCACCCCCCCCCTCTCAGTACTAGTTTGGTACTATCTGCTCATCATTGAGTTATCAATTGGTATCAGAGCGTCCTCCAGGTCCTCTGAGTTATAAGCTTAACCGCTTGAGGTAAAGATCCCAGTCAAATGATGAAGAGGGAAGGTCCAAAGTTTAACAGGGAAAATTTCAGTATTTGGAAAGATAGGTTGAAGATATTCATCAGAAGCATGGGTGCTCAACACTGGAGCTATGTTGAGAATGTCTATGTTGCCCCTACCGCTACTCTCATTGATGACCAAAAGAGAGAGATACAAGAAAATGGGTAAGTCATGGAAGCCCTAATTAGTAGTTTATCTGACATTGAGTTTATTGATGTTCAGGACAAGGTAAATCCCAAAGAGGTATGGGATGCTCTTGAAAATATTTATGGTGGTGATGAACATGTAAAACGGGTTAAGGAAGAAAGCCTGAGAGGGAAGTTTGAAGATATACGGATGGTTGAAGGTGAGACCATTCAGTAGTATGGAATAAGAATTAAAATAGTTGTTGGAGATATCAAGAGTGCAGGTGGTAAAATAGAAGATTCCACTGTGGTAAGCAAAGTCCCGAGATCCCTATTGCCAGTCTATGCAATAAGGGTTGCTTCTATTCAAGAGCTGAGATCAATAGACAAGACTCAGGTATCCTTGGACTCCATCATAGAAAAGTTGACAACCTATGAGCTACATAGTTTTGATGGTAGTGTTCAAAAGACTGAATCAACTTTTAAAGCCTCTGCTATACCATCCAGAAAAGGAAAAGAAGCTAGCACTAGTGGTGAACCAAGACAGAGCAAAGAAATGGATGATGAGGAGATTTTGATGGCATTTGAAGCTCTCCTTGCCAGGAAAATTCCTAAAGGAATCGGAAAATACAAAGGTAAGCTTCCTTTGAAATGCTTTTCTTGCAATCGGATAGGACATATTGCTGTAAACTGTCCCAATGGCGACAACAAGGACAAATCAGAAAGGTTCAATAAATTCAAAGGAGGAAACTAGAGAAACTATTTTGTGGCAGTTGATGAAGGTGTCATAGACGAAGAGTCAGAGGATGAAGAAAATGAAGATATTGTGTTTGTTGTTGTCAACGAAGATGTGTCAGACAAGAAGGCTCTTGTCTCCCGATTTGATAATTCCAATGAGTGGATCATTGACACTAGCTGCTCTCACCATATGACTAGTGACTGGAGCAAGTTTCTATCCTTGGAGGAGTATGATGTTGGTGTGTTTCACTTTGGCAATGATGCACCATGCATGGTAAAAGGTAGAGGGTCCATCTCTCTGAATAGAAAGAGTAGTGCTGACAATATGTATTGGGTTGATGGTCTGAGACACAACCTTCTGAGTGTTGCCCAGCTGAACGACAGTGGGCTTACTCTGGAATTCAAGAATGGAGTTTGCAGAATCAAAGGAAAAGATGGTGAACTAGTGGCCACCGGCATGCAGACCAAAGGTAACCTATTTCATCTGAATGCAAATATAAGTACATGTCTTATGGCTAAATTTGATGATAGTTGGATATGGCATAGGAGACTCTGCCATGTAAACTTTGATAACATTGTAAAGGCCAGTAAGATCAAGGCAGTTAGAGGGTTGCTAGTATTAAGCAAACTAGATAATACCTTGTGCAGAGAGTGTCAATTGGGGAAAATTTCTTCCTCAACCTATAAAGGTAAATCTTTCACTGCTGACAACTTGATTGATCTTGTGCATACTGATTTGTGTGGTCCTATGAAAACTAGAAGTGTGCAGGGTGATAGGTACTTCATGATTCTCACTGATGACTGCTCAAGAATGATGTGGGTCACATTCTTGAAAGACAAGTTTGAAGCCTTTGTAAAGTTTAAAGCTTTCAGAGCATTAGTGGAGAAGGAAAGCGGTAAAAGGATTAAGTGCCTAAGAACTGATCATGGAGGGGAATTCACTTCTGGTGAATTCAACAAGTATTGTGAAGAACATGGCATCAAGAGGCAATTGTCTGCCCCTCAGAATCCACAGTAGAATGGCCTAGCAGAGAGGAATAACCAAACTATGGTTGAAGTAGTAAGAACCATGTTCATTCAAGGAAAGGTAGCTCACACCTTTTGGAGAGAAGTGGTGAGCATTGCAGTCTACACAATGAACCGGGTACTCATCAAGAAAGGTAAGGATAAAACACTTTATGAGTATTGGACTGATAAGACACATGTGGTTAGCTAATTTAGAATGTTTGGTAGCAAATGTTACTTCAAGAGAAGTGAACACCAGAGAAAATTTGATGCGAAATGTGATGAGGGAATATTCCTAGGATATTCCACCAAGAGCAAAGCTCTCAAGTGTTTCAATAACAAGACTCGGAGAATTGTGGAAAGAATCAATGCAAGAATTGATGAAACCTCTGAGAAAACTAAGGAAACCGGTATTAAGCAAGTGGTAAGTGAATAGGTTGCAACCTTCTGGGAACTGATTGTCAGTCAATCGAATACTAGTAACAATGTTCCTACACCGGCAGATGTGGATGCTGATATTGATGGAGATGAGGATGAAGAAGAAAAGCAAGAGGAATCTATCAAGACCATTCCTCGGTATGTCAAGCTAAATCATGATCCTAAGCAGATCATAGGAGATAAGGATGCAGGAATCCTTACAAGAAGAAAAGTCAAAGAAAACTCATGCATGATCTTTGAACTCGAGCCTAAAACATTCAAAGAGGCACATAAGGATGAAGACTGGATAAAGGCAATGGAAGAGGAACTTGACCAGATAGAGAAAAATGGTACATGGTCCATGGTACCTAGACCAGAGTGCAAAAATGTCATTGGTACTAAATGGGTCTTCAGAAATAAGTTGAATGAGGATGGCATAGTGATTAGAAACAAAGCCAGACTGGTGTGCAAAGGATATGCTCAAGAAGAAGGAGAAGACTATGGTGAAACCTTTGCTCCTATAACCAGACTGGAAGGAGTTTGTATGCTTCTAGCATATGCATCTTTTAAAGGCTTCAAAGTATATCAAATGGATGTAAAATCTACATTCCTAAATGGTGTACTTGAAGAGGAAGTGTATATAGAGCAACTAGATGGGTTTTCCCTATCTGAAGATAGTGACATGGTGTGTAGGCTACATAAAGCCTTATATGGTCTAAAATAGGCACCTAGAGCATGGTATGAGCCTGCATTCCCATCTTGTGAGGATTGGATTTGAGAGAACAAGTGAAGATAGAAATATCTACTTGAAGTCTGAAGGAGATCAGATCCTGATTTGTGAGGTATTTGTTGATGACATTATCTTTGGTGGAGATGACAAGATGAGTCATGAGTTTGCAGATGAGATGAAGAAAGAGTTTGAGATGTCACTCATATGGGAGATTAAGTTCTTCATTGGACTCCAGATCCAATAGATGAGAGATGTAATCTTTGTCACTCAGTCCAAGTATGTCAAAGAGGTGTTGAAGACCTTTGGCATGGAAGATAGCAAACCAGTTGGTACGCTGATGGTGACTGGTTGTAAACTATCCAAAGAGGATGACTCGGCATTGGTTGATGAGAAGGAATACCGATTAATGATTGGTAAATTGCATTATGTAGTGCATAGTAGACTAGATATTGCACATGCAGTTGGCATTACTGCAAGGTTCCAAAAAAGTCGAAGAGAATCCCACTTGGTTGCAGTCAAGCGAATTCTTAGGTATCTGAAGGGAACTGTTGACTATGGATTGTGGTATCCATATAGCAAGGATTTCAACTTGAAAGTGTTCACAGATGCTGATTGGGTTGGTAATGTAGATGACCGGAAGAGCACAACTAGTGGTGCATTCTTCCTTGGTGGTAGACTGGTCTCCTAGACGAGTAAAAAGAAGAGTTGTATCTCTCCATCTACAGCGGAAGCAAAGTATGTTGCAACTTTCATGAACAACACTTGGACAATTTG
The DNA here is from genome assembly GCF_030272615.1 of Cryptomeria japonica. Classification (NCBI taxonomy): domain Eukaryota; kingdom Viridiplantae; phylum Streptophyta; class Pinopsida; order Cupressales; family Cupressaceae; genus Cryptomeria; species Cryptomeria japonica. Next base: position 600,002,497 of record NC_081405.1, on the reverse strand, counting down.
GATGAAGCATGTATTGAATGGCTTCAAAGTCCCTATATCTGAACTGGTAAGTATATTCTGTGATAATACTAGTGCAATTAATATCTCCAAGAATCCGGTTTTACATTCTAGAACCAAGCACTTTGAGCTTAAATATCATTTCTTGAGGGAAAAGGTTCAGAACAAAGAGATTGCATTGGAGCATGTGTCCAGTAAGGAGCAGTTAGCAAACATATTCACCAAGCCTCTCCCAAAGACTACATTTACACACTTAAGAGGTGAATTAGGGGTACTACCCATTTAGGAGGTGAACTAAAAGCATATGCTCCACATCAGTCCGGTATTGCATAGTCAAATTTATTTTGGATTGATGTGTTGAAGGATGCTACTCCTCAGGGGGAGCAGCATAATGGAACAAGGAATCTTGTGCCTCCACTTTGGCATTGTTGTCAAAGGGGGAGAAGATGTGAAGCGGAGAAGATATCTGCAGAAATTTGGGGAGAAGAAGTGAAGCGGAGAGATATCTTTGTATATTGCCATCAATGCCAAAGGGGGAGATTGTTGGCATTATGTGAACCGGTATGAGGACATAATGACATTATATGTTGTCATTGATGTCAATATGCTGCGGAGGTGTGAACCGGCATATGTGAGAACCGGTATAACATTGTGAACGAGCATTTGTGCCAAAGTGAAGCGGTGTGCTTGTTCAAAGGTGAAATGACATATGGTAATGGAAACCAGCACATGGAAGCGTTGAATGACTACCAATTTGTAGTCTCAACTTTAGGGTTTCCGGTTGAAGTGCTTCAAGCTTGCGTGGCTCAACTGGTGACTTTATACGATGAGTTAGCATGAAAACAAAGAACAAGATCATATTGCCACGTAAGCCCTGTGTACATGGAGGATCATGCATGAAGAAGATCTTGCCTATTTACCTTGGGAATATGAGAAGACTGTAAAACAGTGATAACGTGTGATGGGTTATCAGCCGCCATGAAAACAATGAAAAATGAATGATGGAGATTAATGCAACATGCTCAACGATCAGGATTGAACCGTTTGAATTCCTTAACCTATTAGGTTTAGGTTTTAGGGTTTATGCTACCGAACTAACTGTTTTCTATAAGGCTGATGTTGTGCCTCTTTCTAGGGTTGTTGGCAAAAGTTGTGTGTGAGGATCCAAGAGAAGGGATACATGATTCTTGCCAGACCAAAAGGAGAGAAGTGATACCTACAGAGTGTAAGTGTAGAAGGAAAAGAGGAGCTTAAGTGGATCTGCATTGGCATTGAGTGTTGTTACCAGATTATTGTAATACCTGTTGATCTCTAACCACCTCAACAGTTGGAAAATCCCTTAACATGGTAGCTTTAACCAGCTTGCTGAAAATCCTTTAACAGGGTAACTCTAAGCTACTGAGTTCGAAGTCCTTTATCTATTGAGTTCTTGAAATCCTCTAACAAGGTAACCTTTAACAGGGTTTAACCCTTAATTGGATATTGTAGCCATCCCTTAACCGGGTGATCTCTAACAAGATTGGTTCCTAGTAGAACCTATTGTAATGTCTCTAACCGGACAAGGCTCCTAACAGAGTGGACTTTCAAAGAGTTCAAAAACAGCTTGTGGGTATTCATCCCCACCATGGTTTTTCCTAGTTGGGTTTCCATGTGAAAATTATGTGTGTCATGTGTGATACTTTTATTTTGTGATGCTTTTCTATTGTTTGTTAAGCATATGATGGTTCTGTGTTTTATGCCTATCAATAAAACATGTTGAACTAGCTGTTATTACGATCTGATGATAGATCACCTATTTATGCATAAGGATGAAATGGTAGGGCAGTATCAGGTTGGGTGAAAGGCTAAGTGAGTAACCAGTTAATGCTTGTCTCAGACATTCTTAGCTTTACTAGTTACACTCTGTTTCAAACCGGTATCTCTGTTTACCAATCTTTTGAAGTGTTTACTATCAAACTGGCTTAAGACTATTTTTTTTTTTGCCTGTACTGATTCACCCCCCCCTCCCAGTACCAGTTTGGTACTATCTTCTCATCATTCAGTTATCATTTTCTATTAGAGTTATCATGTATTAGCTAATAATTATTTATTTAATTATTATTCTATTATCCTCTACACTTAAGATAAACTTAAGCATTTAATAATATTGCAAGTGTTTAATAATTATTCTAATTATTAAATACACATTATCCCTTTAGGGTTGCACAACTTTAGGGTTGCATAATATCATTTTATAAGGATTGTATTGTATTTCTTTATTCATTCCCTCTTTGAATGAAAATCCATATGGTTGTACCTACACCTGCATCAGAAATATTTTCAAAAACAAAAATCAATTGGCTGGTAAAAGAAATTTTATTTTGATTTTTTAATTAAAAATTTAAAAGAAAAAATCAAGTTATGTTGTTAAAAGATTATTTTTTTTAATTAAAAAAAAAGTCAACCCTTTGCAACAAAGAACATTACACCAGCACTGACATCATCATGACATCATACTGACGTCAGCAATACAATCAGCTATTTATGGCCCTTTTTGACCCTCTTTGAGCCCTAAAAGAGGGTTGTTGTTTTTTGCCATAACTTGGGCATACAATATCATTTTTTGGCAAAGAAGATATCATTGGAAAGATGGTTTTGTCTACTTTCCAGATTTGTGGGTCTCGTCACCTGGTTTTGTTGCTGGTACATTCTACAACCATTTGAATTTAGAGGTGTTGTTTTCAGTCCCAAGCTCGTATCTTTTCACCCATATCTCCATTTCTCGCGATTTTAGTGGCATTGGGATAGTGTTTTAGAAGTCTTCACCGCCATCCATGCACTTTTCCAGATTTTACTCTAGGTACATTTTATTCAGTTTTTTGTGTTTTCACACTCTAGTGAATTACTTGGACATATGGCATTGTGGAAACTTCTCGTTTACGTGGGATGACTTTTTTTTTGTTGTTCTTCATGTATTTTCAGTCTTGTGTCTTTTTTTGACAATCTAAGCCTTTATTTTGTAAGCATTTCATTTTTTCAAACACACTGAGATAAAGTGCCACTATGCCTTGGATGCTTGGGATCTTGCACATGTTGTGCCTTATTGTACTCACACTCCATTATAAAGTGCCATGGGGGGTTTGATGTTTTCCTTTTTTTACCATCTACCTTTGTCATGTGAGTGTTACTTCCATGACATTAGCCTCATGATGTGTGTCAAGTGAGTGTTCCTTCCACGACACTTGCCTTTATATGTGTTTGTACTTTTTGCTACACTCTCGATGTTCTTGGTTCTTCGTCATGTAGTTTTTCTTGGCACTCAGTTTTAGTGTATCTATCACCTCTCCCTTGTCAGCATTTTGGGGGGGGTTTTCTTGTTGGTTGTTAGTTCTAATGCAAGTCCTTGGTTCATTTGAGTGAGCTATGTATTCAGTATTTGTTCCTATGTTCTAGGAAGATACAGTGGATGGTTACCAATGCATTCTAGTGAGATGGATCATTTCCCATATGGAAACTCTTTCATTCCTATTTTTTGGGGCAACCTTCCATCTTGGATTGATCATCTCTTTAGACTTTGGTGTTTTTTGCCATCTATATCTTTGAGTTCAGTTGTTTGCCTTTGTTTGCCATGTGATTCAAGTAGTGTTATTTGAAGGCACTCATGCAGATTACAATCTTCTCTACCTGATCATCTTCTATTTCAGTGGAGGTTCTTCAGATCAACAATTATTCTTCGACAGTGTTTGTAGGTTCTTCATGCTTCAGTGATTCTTTTGCTCTTCTTTTGTTCCTATCTTTTGGAACATTCTTGTTTGGAGGCTTCTTCAGTCCTTCACTTGTATTTAATATATTTTTGGAGTAGAGTTTTTTCCCATGAGTTTTTCTCTATTTATCCTCTTTACAAAGATCTTTTGTACTTGGGTACCTCATTAGGCCTAGTTGTCGGGACCCAGATTTGACTTCATCATGTAGTTGCATTTTTCTTCATGTATTTAGTTTTTTAGCTACTCCCTAAGTTAATCTTAAGGGGGGGTGTTAGAGTTATCATGTATTAGCTAATAATTATTTATTTAATTATTAGTCTATTATCCTCTACACTTAAGCTAAACTTAGGCATTTAATAATATTGTAGGTATTTAATAATTATTTTAATTATTAAATTCACATTATCCCTGTAGAGTTTCTTTAGGGTTGCACAACTTTAGGGTTTCATAATATCCTTTTATAAGTATTGTATTGTATTGTATTTATTTATTCATTCCCTATCTGAATGATAATCTTCTTCTTCAAAGCCGCTATTGTTTTTTGCCTCCATTCTTCTCTTGTTATAGGTATTTTGCTTGCAGGTGTTCTTGGGATCTTTGAGGGTGTATTTCTCAACTTCTTCATTTTCTTTTGGAGGTAACAAAGTCACTAGCCTAGATTTCTTCTGGTTTCTCTTTTTCCAATACTTCTGGAAGATTTTGGTAATATAAATTGTAGATGATACAAAGGAATTATGTTACAACAAGTTTCTAAAGGAACTCAATTCTACTTTTATTGTGCTTGTACCCAATATCTCAGGTTCTAATTCTTTTGATAAGTTCAAATTGATTGGCCTTTGTAACTTTATCTATAAAACCTTCTCTAAGATCTTGGCTTCAAGGCTACAAAATGTCCTTCCATAAGTTATTTCTCCTCAATATAATGGTTTTGTCCCTAGATGGAAATTTTTTATATTTTATTGCTATTGTCCATGAGAACACTCATTCCCTTGGGTTTAATAAAAAGGAAGGCTTCCTTCCCAAGTTATCCCTTTTCAATGCTTATAATCAAGTGAGTGAGAGATTTCTCTTTAAAGTTTGTGAATCTTTTGGTTTTGATACCAAGGTATTTGAAATTGTCTGGCAATTTGTTTCTTTGCCTACCTTTTGGGTGATCATCAATGGCTCCCCCTCTATATTTTTCAAGAGCTCTAGGGGGATTAGATATTGGGACCTATTATTCCATTTTATTTTTATTATCATAGTTGAAGCATTGAGTAGATTAATTTGGAAAGTAATGGTCGATGGTATGTTGAAAGGTTTGTTTCCCTCTTCCTCTAACTTGGTTTGTTCTCATCAATAGTTTTTTATATTACTATAGTTATGAGAGATTCTTCTATTAGAGAAGCAAGATCCTTGAAATATTTTGGTTTGATATGAAGTAGTGTTTGGCTAGAAAATGATCTTTTATAAGAGTTCCCTATTCTTCTTCAATAATCCTTTGTCTAGATAAAGAAAGATAGTGAATATTTTGGGGTGTAAAGTTTGAGATTAATCAACAATGTATCTTGGTTTCTCCCTTTATGGGAATGTAGTTCCTAAATCCTTCTGGAATGGTTTAATTGATAGGTTTGTTGTTAAGTCATCTAGTTGGAAAGGGATTTTTTTTAGTCAAGACAAAAAACTCCAATTAATAAAGAATCCCTTTAAAATCTCTTGGTCTATGCAATGAACCTTTTGAAGATCCCTGCAAAATTTATGACAAAGATTGAAAATATTCAAAATGTTTTATTTTGTTCTAGAACAAACGAAAAGAAATGAATTCATTTAGTGACCTAGGATTAAGTATGCAAACCCAAGAAGCTAGGTAGTTTGGGGATTAAAATATTAAAGGTGTTCAATTTGGCCTTGTGAGCTAAATAATTATGGAGACTCTTCTCTGTTGATTTGAAATGGAACAATATTATCTTGAGTAAACATGGCCCCTCTTCTCCAAGCTTGGGACACTTCTTAGAGTCACCCTCTTACCTAGTAGGATCAATATTGTGAACATGATCAAGGATAAATATTTTATCTCAAATGGTATTCGATAGCTTTTTGGTAATGGTAGGAACATTCACTTTTAGGATGACTAGTGGACTAGTAGGGGCCCTCTTTTTGATATCCTTTCTTTTTGGTCCTTCAAGGGGTCTTGTTTGGCTAATTTTAGAGACAAGGTGGAAAACTATATCAACAATGGAAAATGGAGGTATTTATCTACAATCGACCATGATCTTGGTGATCTTCACTCTCTATTGATATTTCAACACATTCCTCTTATGCCTCTCCCTGACCATTTTGTGTGGGGGCCAGCTCCTATTTTTTCATCTGCTACTACAACCTTATCTCTTATAATGTAACCTACTTCATTGTGGGATTCATTTTAGAATTTTAAATTAATTATGAAGATACATATTTTCTTTTGGCTCATGATTTATAATAAGATCCTTACTTTGGATAACCTATGTAAATGAGGTTTCTCTCTGGTTAATAGGTGCCCTATTTATTGTGAGTAGTCAGAAAGTGTCTCTCATCTTTTCTTGAATTTATCTTTTTTCTATAAAAAAATTTCTTTCATTTTATCTAAATGGAATTTGAATTGGGTTTTCTCCTCCTCTATAGGTGATTTTTAGTCCCAATGATCTCCCCCTCTTCATAACTCAGTTTTGACCTTTCTTTGGTCCTTGATTTTTCCTCATGTAACTTGGGGGTTTGGAAGGAGAGGAAAAACTACATCTTTAGAGAATATCATATTCCTCTTGTTGTGATTTATTATAATATTTTTAAAGATATAAAGGAATTTTTTTAGTTTTGGGTAATGGATATTACTTCTACCTCTCCAAATGTGTTTGTTGTATTGATTTAGAATGGTATATTGCTAGTAATTGGGGGTTAGGCTATGATGTTTTCAAACATTTGAGAAATATGAAGTCTTCAAGAACTAATATTAAGTTTTCTATTCCCCATCCCATTTGGGTTAAGATTAATTTTGATGGGGTGGCTAAGGGGAATCTTGGTCTGGGTAGTTGCGGAGGAGTGTTGAGAGATGAATTTGGAAAGCTCCTTTTGGTGACGACACTACCTTTGGGAATCCATATTAATCACCTCACCAAAGGTATTACTTATTTATATGATATTAAAATAGCTCACTCTCTTGGATATAGGAAAGTGTATATTGAGGGTGATTCATTGAACATTATTAGCTGTTTGAAGGGATTTTGTAATCCTAGCTGGTCAATTGAAATTGTGATTAAGGACTCTATGAACATCACTAAAGAATTTAGTATTGTCTTTATATCTCATGTTTTTAGGGAAGGAAATACCCTCGAAGGTTCCTTTTCTAATATAATTTTTTTGACAAGGGATGAATTCAATAGGAATGGGAATGACCCTCTGCTTTCTAACATTGAAGATATTCTTAAACTTGATATGATCCATGGTATATAAATTGATAATAATTATGTGGAGGACCATTTCCTTAGGGCTTTGTATTCATAGGAAGATGAATTTTTAATGATGGTATTTACTTATATTATCTCCTTGTCCTTTACCAAATATGCATTGTCACATGAACTGTGGTCCCTTTTTGACCTTGGTTTTCATTTCCTTGATCCCAAAAGGTGGTTTGTTGTAGAAAAACATTAGTGGTTTGGAAAGAGACTATGAAGAGATGGGAAAATATATGGAATAGACCTCTTATTTCTTGTTTGCATGAGTTTTCTATCATGGATAGATAAAGTAAAAGACAAGAGCCCATCTCTTATGGTGATGTCAAAAGGAAAGGGGAAATTTGTAGGATCTAAGTAAGGGGTGAGTTTACTCCTTACTAGGATAATATCCATTGCTACTACCAAAAGGATTCTAAATAAATTTGTAAAGTTTGGAAGAAACATAAGCTATCAATTGATGGCAAGATAAATAACATTTTGGAAGAGCTAATTGTTAAGGTTTGTGGGACTCTCCATGGAAGGGAGAAAGATTTTTTGGGATAGAAAATAATCATACACTATAGTTAATATCTTTTTTAAAGGAAATATATTGGTGAAGAAATTGAATGGGGGTTACCAAGTAAATTCTTTAAAGCCTCTTTAAATAGGCCTTAGTCTAGTTAAGGTTTTGGTATAATATTTTACTCTAGAGGGGCACTTCACTACTATATATGGTTACCATTTTTTATTATTGAACTACTTTATACATAAACAAAATGGTTTGTTTCCTTTCTAACTTCTATCATCTTTGGAAGCTAGTCTTAAAGGACATAACAAGAATGAAAGGAACAATGTTCTTCATGATGGTTTCATACTTTTAATTTTGAAACATATTGAAACATATCAAAGCCCGTCCATCATCTCCTAAGGGGAAAGACTAGGTGAAGCCCTCTATTCAATCAATGAATTCAAGCTTTGAGGATGACATGGACATGTAAATAGGGTATGGAGATTACAAGTCATCAAATAAGAAGTAGGAAATAGAGGCTAGTGAATCCTTTGAGCATAAAATGGACAATTTTTCCCCTACAAATGAGAAGGGTATATTATTTAAAGGGACAAAGATGGTACAACCTTCTCATAGCCGTTTGGATGAAGAATTGGAGGCTGAGGAGTTGGCAGAGAATCATAATCTTAGAATGAAGAATGGTGCATTTAGGGGTGAGGGTTCAATGGAATCTACTCCTTCCCCTCCTTCTCGATAGGCTAATGATGACAAAGGTAATAACCCACCCTTTAGAAGGGATTTACAAAAATATTACCTATTTTTTGTGGCAAACATGGAAACTCTAGAATTATTGGGCCTTGTTAGAGATGTGGTTGTAGATCAATGTCATATCTAAGTGGATCTTCCTAGAAAAGAACTAGGTGAATATCAATATTCATTCACTAAAGAGTAAAATGGCTACTTTGAATAAAGGCAGAGGTTTGTCTACTTCTAAGATTGGGGATGGTAATTAGATCCTAGAAGAAGATAAGGAAAAGATGTTATCAATTCTTGAGAATGTGGCTAAAGATGTTTTTGACCTAAAAATAGATTATGAAGGGTGTATTGGGGTGTTGGAAGAGAAAATGAAAAAAAATCATGACAACCTCATGAACCTGGTTAATATGAGTTATAGAAAAATTCACAATAGTGTTGAAGGGATTAAAATCCTTATGGATAAATGGAAAAAAATGAAATCCTAGCAATCTGGGGAGAATGTTGTCATTGATCTTTATAAAGGAAATAACGGCAGAAGGTCAGTGATGACAATGAGCCTTCTACTTAGACCCAAGGTAACCTTAAAAAAATGAGGGACTAGGCCAAACATGAGTTGCAATATATAAATAACTCTTCTCTTAATTAGGATAGGATGGAAATAGAAATTATAGAGGCCTAGAAAAATTTTCCTTAAGTTTTTGTTCTTCTTTGTTTTAGGCCAACTATGTTAGAGGTCTTTTTTTTTCTTTTTGTTGTTGTTGAGTTATGGGTTGGTTGTACATGTTTACTATTGGCAACTCTTTGAACTAAAGGTTTTGATCTCCCTTCAGAACTTTATTTTTTCTTAATAAAAAACTAAATATGAAAGGGACCCTAGAGGTTAAGTTTTACAATAGATTTCATAGGGCAGAATTCTTCCAAAACCTACACAGAAGACTAAAGAGAGAGGTTAGGGGTGGTTTTTTAGTAGATTTTCATAATCAAATCCTTTTCTTGGTGTTTCCACCTCCATAGAAAGCTAACATAGATATTTATTATATTTTTAATTGAGCTAACCAAGGTACATATAATAATATAATGAAGAGGAGATATCATCAATCTACGATCCTGTAGTCCCCAATGATTCTTTTCATTCCATCCAACCTCATGAAATCAAACTATAAACTCTCATTGTGTTAGGAGATAACCAAAATAGTTGTAAGAAAACTTATACCAAATATGTATAAAGATGCCTTACACACACACCAATGACAAAAAGAAAAAAACTTACTTTGGTCACATTCAACAATAGAGGAAAATAACATCATTGAGGACAATGACCAATGTAATGAAAAAAAATTCTCTCATTATGCACATTCCCCAATGGAGGAAAAAAAATATCATCATTGGGCATGATTAGTAATGCTAAAAAATATCAAAACCAAGTTAAGTATACATTACTAGATATTATAGAGGGATTAAAGAATGTCATCATGTATGGTCAAAGGGATGACCTATGATACAAAAATGAGTAGTCCTATCATATAGATGAGGAGACTTGATCTTACAAGTCTAACATGAGCTATGAGAAAATAACCATCCTTATTCTTTACAAGCATTAAAGGGAGAGGATACTCATCCATTATCTTGATATATTAATTAGCAATGTCTCATCAATTTTCAATTATTTAAAGGAATTTGCACATAATGGTAAATCCTACAAGGTAATTTGGTTTGAGGACACATTGGGAGCCACTCCCATACTTCTATATAGCTACCTAGTATTCTTCTCATCACTTTCACAAGAAAAATGAATTTGGCATGCACAATAATAGATAAAATTGTGATATAAAAGTTTTCTGAAAATTGAAAAAATCTTAATTTTAACTTGATCCTTACAAGAATCCATGTGGTACACCACTTTTTCCTCAATCAAAAAGATTAAAAATCACTTTCAAGATCCAAAATTTTCTAATTTATTTTACATAATTTTTTTTTTCTTTTTAAAACTCCAATAATGAGAGCTCATTTTTTTTTTTTTGATAAAATTGGCAAAGCCACTGAATAATTTTATTAATATATATAAAAGTATACAAAAGTCTAGTTTGGACGGGCATACTAGTAGGAAATAATTAGGCAAAGAAAACCTCCAGTTGTAGCCCTTGACCAAAAACACTAGTTAAAAAATGCCCTCTACATGACAATGGACCTAAGATCCTACCCAATACAAACCAAAAAACCCGATATCCCCTACCCCCCATATTGACTAGTCCACAAAATTACATACAAAAGGAGCCCATAAGGATTTACATCATGACTCAAGGTACCATGTGCTTGAATTTTCCTCTAGAGGTGCTAAAGAACAAGAACGAGGGATCAAATCATCATCCAAGGAGAAAGGAAAAAAATGAGGAGAATTAGAAACAACCACCCCACTTCCCAGGAGGAAGTGGATCCCAGTGAACACATCGAGAGCAATAAATAAGTAAAGAGGAGAAACATGATCGATCAACCTTTCAAATTGTATAATTGTATCATCATAGCAGTCTTTGATTAGTCCACACCTGGGTACATAAAACAACTCTCCATTCCATCCATTAGCAAGAAAATCATTAACAGGCATGAAACCACCATAAGGGAGCAAACCATAATCAAAACTGTAAAAAAGATAGACCATAATCCACATCAAGAGAAGAGTATAATGATGAGACCAAGAAGAAATTAGCCAAAGCCCGAACCATATTAGCATCCATAAGAAAATCAATGCAAATAGTAAGAAAATTAGAAACCACTTCAGATATGCCAGCACCTGCATTTTCCACCAACCAAGATTTACCCACCACCTTCCTAACCGCATATACAACATTCAAAGAACACAGATTAAAAATGCACCCAAGTTTCTCATTATCATATACATGAAAATTATGAAAAATCACCAAATTTTGGAGGAACAAAAACTCTATACCGAGCTTCAGATTGAGTAAGCGACATAAGGATGAACCAAAAGACACACAACTGAGAATATTAATGTCGCAAAGCTCATATTTCCCAAGCTTATATAACAAAAACCTTAGAAGAGGCAGCATGATAAAAAAATATTTCCTGGAAGGGATTCTCAACATCCCACACGAGCCGAGGGAGCTGACTCGAGTAGAAAATAGAGCATCAACAATCATATTTAAAACACATTATCCTCAACGCTACAACCAATCCTAGATGAAGTAAAGACAATGTTCCACGACATTAAGAAATTTTTTAGAATGATTGCAATGACATGACATAGAGAAAGAATATCCAACGCATTGTGTTAGTCACATAATTACAAATGTAAATCCCAATATAACCAAGCACGGAAGAAATAGATGGAGACTGCCAACATAAATATTAATAATTACAACCCAAATGAATCAATTAAGGAGCTACATGAATTAATCATAGTAGGAACAGACTAAATAGACTTAGAAGGCACCAGCCCCCATTGATAAAGCACTCAAATGTATTACACTGGAGCAAAAATGCATCCACATAATCAGTATGTGGACAACACCACCCCTAATGAAACACAAACAAGTGACTAACCACAAGAGGGATGCCAACTAAATCTGAAATGAGAGCAATCCTCGAAACAAGAAAAGGAAGATCTTTCAATGATGCCTTTAAGTAAAATGTTACCATGAAACCAAATAATGTTAGACTACACAAAACAATGAGTTTTCCATAATCACATATAGAAAACCGATTATATAAAGAAGATAGAAAGAACCCTTACGAATGATACACACACAAGGTGTACATCATCTAGAGGAGTGTAAATTCCATCATATCCTACCGTTATCTGCAATGAACATTATACTCAAAGCAGAAGACTAACCTTAACTAAACAAGAAACTATAATGGTCTTGTTCCATAAATAACAACCACGTGCCCAAAATTGAATACTTACATGATTACCCTTAAATATAAAATCAACCAATTCATATCAAAACATCAACCCTCATCAAAGAGGACAGATAGTCTAAGGCAGGAACATCCAACTAATCAGCTTGCTCATCAATTGCCTTATTAGCTAAAAAATCTGCAATTCTATTAACCTCTCTATAACAATGAGAAATGAAATAAGAATAAAAAAATGAAAGTTGCAATGAGATTCGATTTAACAAATATTGAAGATGTCAGGAGAGACTTTTCTTATTAATAACTCCTTGAAACATAACCATAGAGTCTCCCTCAATAATGATATTCTTAATACCAAGGGAAATTGCCAAATCCATGATGAAAGATAAATCTTAAAACTCATCATAGTTATTAGTCCCAATTCCAATATCATGACACCTTTCTTTTACAATTTGAGAATTATGATAAAAAATGACCACACCAATTCCTACCCTATCCGGATTCCTCCTAGAAGCACCATCATAATTTAGTTTAAACTTAGAATGATGGGGAGGGCACAATTTATCATTTTTCCTTTTAATGATTAAGGCAAAATGATTAGCAACCAAACCATGAGAAGGAGGGGATTTGAGAGCTTCCCACTATCTAGTAATCCAACTATCCTAATGAGAGAAAGAAGTAAGATGATCAAGATTCTTATAAATATAAGAAAGGACAACTTCTAAAATTGAAACCTTTATTTTAGTCAACACCTCTTGTAACGAAGAAGACTTCTTAAAAATTCTATTGTTTATTTCTAACCAAATATTTGACATGATAATAGATGGAGCCACTACCCATAGACATGAATAAAAGGAAAAAGGGAATAAGAGAGGTCACGCCCTAAACTGAGACAAGAGATCAGGACAAAGAGAAGAGGACCAACCAAGTTTATCAAAAAGCCAATAACAACAATCAAATGCAAATTGATAATGCATAATAAAATGGGAGGATGATTCCAAATAAGAGCCACATAATAAATAGGGAAAAAAAACTATGATCCCAAGCCTATCTAATCTCATGCCAATAAGAACTCTATTATGTGCCACAAGCCATGAAAAAACCCCTGCTTTGGGAAGGAAAGCTATATGCCAAAAGAGTGTAGAGGGACAAGGAGGATCATTCAAGGAAGGCATGAGAGATTTGTAACCATATCTAACCGAGTATAATCCTAAAGTATTCTTGGCCCATATCAAGTCATCTTCAGAGTTCTGATAGACCAATGGCCTCTTTAGAAGCTTCTCCACATAAGCATTTTTCAAGGATTGATCCACAGGGAGAAAATAAAATGATTTCCACTGAGCCACTGCATATGGGCCCAAGGTATAAATTTAAAAGTAATTAGATAAATACACACCCCATTCAGATATTAGGAAGTTAATAATAGGAGACTAATCCCTCACATTTACCAAAGAAGTATGCCCATTCCACACCTCAGAGCAAAACCTCTCTTTCCTACCATTATGAATGACCCAAGAGAGATGAGGAAGGATAACATATCTGCACTTAACAATGAAGTTCCAAATGGAAGAGCCCTTAGGAAGAGAAGATGTAGTAAAGATGCTTTCCCTAGTACTCCTTGCCAAATACTTGGCAAACATAAAGGTGGCCCAAGAACTATTTGGTTCCTTGTATAATTTCCAAACCAATTTTGCTCCTAGAGTATGATTCTGCTTGCTAAGATCTTGAATACTCAATCCACCCAAATCCTTTGGGAGATAGATCTTCTCCCATGTCAGAAGAGGAATTCTTCTTTTATTTCCCATGTTATCATTTCATAAAGAAGATCTTAAAATACATTGAAGTTGAATAATTAAAGCTTTTGGAGTTTTCAGATTTGACATTAAATAAATAAAAACTTCATTCAAAATAGTTTTAATTAGTAGGATCTTTCTAGATAAAGTAATCCATTTATTATTCCAAGACAAGATCCTAGCAGATACCGAGGAGATCACTCTATCCAAAAAAGTACATTTCTTTGGACCAACAAAAAAGGAAACACCAAGGTATTTGAAAGGGAAATTTCCTACTTCATATCCCTAGAATTGCTACAACCGCTTATGAACCAAGGGAGGAGTATTGAGAAAGAAACTTTAGATTTTGTAATTAACCTTCTGACCTGAAAAAGAATAATAATCAAAAAGGAGTTTCCTAATGACCTTGGCTTCGTCCATGGAAGTTTAACCAAACAACAAAGTATCATCAGCAAAAAGACAATGAGAAAATGACTCTGGAAAATTTTCAACATGAATTTGTTGGCTATGGTTGTGCATTTCTACTGCTAGGATATATTGTTGTCATTGATGTCAACATATTCCTATGATTTATTCTGGCAAGTTTGGGAAGATCTTCTGATCTGGTTTTGTAGTTTGGTTTTGTTGGTCACTGTTTTGCAAATTTTGGTATTTCCTCCGGTATATTTCGGTGTGATCAGATCTTATGCTGAGGTTTTGGGATATTATTTGAGATGGTCTTGTGTATCCTCATTTTATATTGTTTATGATTTGGTGCCCCACAAGTTATCTTTCTTCATGGCAGTTGTTGATTGGTTGTGTTCTTGAGCTTTCTAATGTTGATCGATGAAGATTTGATAAGTGGTGTTGGTGCAGCTATTGGTGATGATTCTAACATACTGAGTGGTGTTTCCTAGTCATTTCCTATTTGTTTTGTCAATCTACATTGATCGTTGTACAATATTTTGGTGGTTTTCATCAATCGGTGTTGATTTCATGTAATGCGGTATTTCTGGTGGTGTACCGTGTAGTGGTTGATCTTGGTGTGATTTCCAATGGATGTGATCATTTGGGAATTTGAATTAGGTCCATGCTACATAATGTAAATCATTATATTGGTTTGGTGATTGATATTTGTATAGTACATTAGAATTTTGTGAGTTGAGGGTTGAGGGTTTAGCCAACCTTTTTATCAAGGTTTATGAATTGTATATATAGGTTAGGTATTCACTTAATTTTGGTATTGGTATTGTGTCTACATTATTAGAGAGAGGTTTATGTGCAAACAAGTGATTTATTCTTTGATGTTGATTTTGTAGTGAGATTGGCATTGCAAATCATACATTTGTGCTTAACTGGAACTGTCATCGAGCATTTGTAGATGTTATCATTGTAGTTCATTTCTTCTAGATTGTAGTCTAATTCACATTGCAAGTCAGTGAGACTTCCTTGAGGGTTGTAGCCTTCCGAGAAAAAATCTTGTGAGCAGTGAGCTCTAAGTAGTGTTCCTGAATGCATGTGCATTCCCCATTGTAATTATTTTCACATACTACAACAAAGTATCATCTTACTGTGGGTAAGTTCCCATTGTGGTTTTCCCTTAATCTTGGTGTTGTGTGTTGTGTTGTTAATTTTCTTATCTATTTTATTGTTGTAGTTTATCATTTTTTGTTTTGGAGTTAATTTTGTGTTGAAGATTGATTCATCCCCCCTCTCAGTCTTCCTTCTTGATTTTTGCTAACAATTTGTATCAGAGCTAGATCCTCCAATAGAAGCTTAATTGCTTGAGGAGATCAGGGATGGCAGCTCAAGGTATTCTTTTAAAGAAGGATAGTGTGAGGTTTGATGGAAGTAACTATATTGTATGGAAAATCCGGATGGAGGTGCACTTGAAGTTTCTTGGAGAGGATTACTAGAAGATTACTAAGAATGTCTATTTTGTTCATCAGAATGGACCATCTACTCCTCATGAGGTTAAGGAAGTGGAGTATAACATCAGAGTGAAGGAAGCATTGCTTAGTGCCCTGATTGATTCTAAAAAGACAAATGTTATGAGACTTCAAACCACACATGAGATCTGGGAGAAGCTTGAGATCCTATATGAAGGTGATAGTCAAGTAAAAGTTGCTAAGTTGCAAAGCTTGAAAGGAAAGTATGAGACATTGAAAATGTGAGATGATGAGAATATGCATTCATACATGGCTAAGGTGAATGAAGTTGTCCTTGGTATGAGGTGTGCCAGTGGAAATATTGGGGAAGATGAGATTGTTGCTAAGGTGTTGAGATTTTTAACTCCTTCTTATAAACATAAGGTTGCTTCTATTGATGAGATCTGGAGTGTGACTACAGTGACAAGAGATATGTTGGTTGGAAAACTTGCTGCATTTGATCTGAGTGAATTCAGAGAATCACATGGAAAGTCTGAGACTGCATTCAGAGCATCAAAATCTATATCTGGTAAGAATAAATATGATCATGATGACTGCATGATATCCTGATATGAAAGAGAGCTTTATGAGCTTGAAGTATTGATTTCATAGAGATTGCCTAATGGTATCGGTAAGTATGAGGGAAAGTTTCCCTTGAAATATTTATTTTGTAATAAGATAGGATATTTTGCTTCTCTATGATTGGAGAGAATGGCTAAGTATGGCAAACATGATAAGTTTGATAAGCATGATAGGAATGATAGATATGAGAAGCATGAGAAGTATGATAAGCCTTATAAGTCTAACCATATGTTTAGGAACCAGAAGAAGTGTTATTATGCTACAGATGATGAGTTAGAAGGAGATGAAGTTGTGTTTATTGCCATTAAAGAAGATAGAGTTGTCACTATTGATTCCACTAGCTATTTTATTGAGGGTAAATCTTTGGCTGCTAAGGTAGAACAAAAGGGTGAATGGGTGATTGATAGTGGTTGTTCATATCATATGACTGGTGATAAAAGCAAATTTGTAAGCATGGAAAGGTATGATGGTGGAATAGTTAGATTTGGAGATGACAAAGCCTATGTAATCCATGGGAGAGGTTTTATTTATTTTGATGGTAAGCATAACACTGATGATGTCTTGTATGTAGAAGGTTTGAAGCATAATCTTTTGAGTGTTGGACAGATGGTTGATAAGGGTTATGATCTACAATTCAAGGATGGTAAGTGCAAGATCTTGAATGCGTCCAGTATAGAGATTGCATCTGGGACTAAGACTGAAGGTAACATTTTTTATTTGAATGCTAGTGAGAAAAGTTGTTTGATTGCTAAGATAGATGAGAGTTCCTTGTGGCATAGGAGAATGTGTCATGTAAACTTTGATTCATTGATTAAAATCAGTTCTACACAATTTGTTAGAGATTTTCCTAAGATTGTTAAACCTATTAATCCGGTATGTAAGGAATGTCAGTTGGGTAAGCAAAGAAGAATTTCTTTCAAGAGAGAATGGTATGCATCTGATGGATTGTTGGATCTTGTGCATAGTGACCTATGTGGATCTACAAATGTTAGAAGTATGCAGGGTGATAGATACTTTATGCTAATAATTGATGATTATTCCAGGATGATGTGGGTTATCTTTTTATAGGAAAAATCAGAAGCATTTGACAAATTTAAGATATTCAAAACTAAAGTTGAAATTGAGTCCAGATTGAATCTGAATTGTAGAAGATCTGATCTAGAGGTGGAGAATTTTGTTCTACTGATTTCAATTCATTATGTGAGATGTATGGAATCAGAAGACAACTATCTTCTCCTAGAACCCCACAATAGAATGGAATTGTTGAGAGAAAGAATTGTACTATTTTGGATGCTACAAGAACTATGTTGATTGAAGGAAATGTTATGAAGGTCTATTGGAAATAAGCTATTAGAACTGCAGTCTATACATTTAACAAAGTTCGTATCAAAGGTGGTACCAGTAAGACCCCTTATGAGCTTTGGTTTGGTCATGTTCCTACTATGAAATATTTCAAATTTTTTGGTATTAAATGTTATATCAAGAGAGATGAGGATATTGGAAAGTTTTATCCTAGAAGTGATGAAGGTATCTTTTTGGGATATTCTACAAAGAGAAAAGCCTACCAATGCTATAACAAGAGATTGAGAAAGATAGTTGAGAGTGAAAATGTGAAGGTGGATGAGAACCTTGGGAAGGAGATCAAATCTTATGATGATGGTCAACATTTTGTTTGGTCTCCTATTCAGCCTGAAAAGCCTAAGCAAAATGATCTCATAGAGACTATTAATCCAGATGTTGTTGCTAGTGAAGATGTTCAGGAACCTAATGATTAGAACAAATAGAAGACTCTGAGGTATGTTAAATTGAATCATTCTAAGAGTTACATTATTAGTGATAAGAATAAAGGTGTGATGACTAGAAGAAGGTTAGCTACAGAAGAAGTATGTTTGATTTCTAAGGTTGAACCTAAAGATGTTGTTGAAGCTTGTAAAGATGATAACTAGATAATAGCCATGGAAGAATAATTAGATCATATTAAAAAGAATAACAATTGGGAACTTGTGTCTTGATCCAAGGATAAAAAAAATATTGTTACTAAATGGGGTTTCAGGAAAAAATTGAATGAAGTTGATGAAGTAGTTAGAAATAAAGATAGACTAGTCTGCAAAGGGTATTAAAAGAAAGAAAATAAAATTTTGCTTCAATTTCTAGAATTAAAGTTGTTAGACTGTTAATTGCTTATAAATATTTCAAGGTGTATTAGATGGATGCCAAGTCTACATTTTAGAATGGTGATATAGAGAAGAAGTTTACATTGAACAATCTGATGGATTTTCACTATCGGATAATGGAGACATGGTATGTAAGTTGAAGAAAACACTTTATGGATTGAAACAAGCGCCTAGAGCCTGGTATGGTAGATTAGACAAATACTTGTTGAAATTGGGATTTACTAAAGTGCCTATTGATAGTAATGTGTACTTTAATATTGAAAATGATAACATTCTAATTGTTAAAGTCTTTGTTGATGACATTATTTTTGGTGGTGATAATGATATGAGTATGAATTTTGTTGGTGATATGTAGAAATAATTTGAGATGTCTATGATTGGTGAGATGAAGTTTTTCTTAGGTTTGCAAATTGCACAGACATGAAAAGGTATCTATATATCTCAAACTAAGTACATGAAGGAACTATTGGAGAAGTTTAGATTAGATGATTCAAAACTGGTTGGAACACCTATGGTGACTCATTGTAAATTGTCTAAAAATAATGAATCTCCAAAAGCTAATCAGAGTTTGTATAGATAAATGGTTGGTGGATTGCTATATCTTACTCAGACTAGGCATGATATTATGCATGTTGTGTGTATAGCTTCTAGATATCAAACTGATCTGAAGG
This sequence comes from Cryptomeria japonica, assembly GCF_030272615.1. Lineage (NCBI taxonomy): Eukaryota > Viridiplantae > Streptophyta > Pinopsida > Cupressales > Cupressaceae > Cryptomeria > Cryptomeria japonica. The sequence continues at coordinate 599,983,047 of NC_081405.1, read as the reverse complement.
AGAGTCATGTCACTATTGTTAAGAGAATATTCAAATATCTAAAGGAAACTATAGCTTATGGTTTATGGTATCCGAAGAATGATGATTTCATGTTGTGTGCCTACATTGATGCAAATTGGGTTGGTGATGTTGATGATGGAAGAGTAATACTAGTGGAGCATTCTTTTTAGGTAAGAATTTGGTTTCATGGGCTAGCAAGAAACAAGATTCAATATCTTTATCTAATATTGAAGCTGAGTACATTGCTATTGCTAGTAATTGCACTCAGATAGTTTTGATCAAGGAAATATTGAAAGATATCAGATTTATTAAGGATGATCCTACTATTATATACTGTGATAATTGTTAATGTGAGGATCTAGTTAACACTGAGAGGGGGGGTGAATGGTGATAACAATAAATTACAAACTTTCACCAATCTAAACAATACTTCACAAAATAGTTCATAGTCAGTACTGGTAGCAACTTAGGTGTTCATCTTTAAGCAAATATAGTAAAGACATCAAACGAACAACTTAACAATCCATCCACAACATGAACATAAGGATTTTTCACGTGGAAACCCAAATGGGAAAATCCACAATGGAAATTGGTACCCACAAAATATTGCACTTTTGGAATGCGCCCAGTTAGGATCCTATCCCGATTAGGAACTTTACAATAATGCCAAGTTAAGAGAATACCTTGTTAGCAGTAACTCGGTCAGGGGATTTTACAACTTAGCTCTATTAGGAGCTTTACCCTATTAGTAGTAACCTCGCTAGAGGATTTAAACTCAAATTACCGAGCTACCCAGTTAAGGGATTTTAACAATCGGGCCTGTTAGGACCTACCCGGTTAAGGGATTTTAATGTTGCTGCAACTCTTAGAAAACAATAGATAAATGATCTACATTTAGCACTTCATAGCTTTCTATAACAGATCCTTTTTATCTCTCCAATCTTCTTCTCTCATGCAGACATCTCAATCTGGTTCAGCACACATACACTTCTCTGATTGCTGATAGACTTAACCTTCTCAAACTCTACCTAAATACTTTTTATAATTAGGTAGGTTACAAAACCCTAACCTAAAATAAATCTAAATCATAGATCATATCAACTTATTATAAATCATTACAAATCATCATACAAATCATTACAACAAATTACAAGACAATTACAATCGTTGAATGATCATAACTCATCATCGCACATTGATTTGATAGGTTGTGAAACCCTTAACACATTCCCCTAATAACTTCACTGCTTTCCAAGAAATTCAATCCTTGTATGTGCCAAAATAGCATCTTATCTTTTCAAATGGATTCTAACATGTCACCATCAACTTATGAACATGAAAAGAATCACTACCAAACCATAAATCATCACTAGTCAAAGACCTTCTTACTGGTTCTTAAACCCTAGCTGATTATACAATAGTCAATAATAAACATGACTTTTGTTTTTCCAAACATGATGTGGTTCATGTTATAGAATCTTTATGATGTCATAAGCACACATTCCAAACCACAACGCCTAACTCAACATGGATCACAACCGCAACCGTCTCCTTCTTTGTTCCTCCTTACTGTTCACTATCACTAGACAGTTTTACTTTCCAACTTAATTCAATTCAATCTATTATCGGTTAGACTTAACTAGTAGACTCAGATGACATACCAAGCATAAACAAACATGGAAAAATATGGTTTCCATCAATGAGAACACAAATAACTAATCATCAATCATCATATCATTGTTATATCATCACCAACAGTCCATCAATATATCATCACCAACAATCCTTTATAGGTATACCATCATCTCCATAAATTATGCCAACATGACAACAATCTCCCCCTTTGGCATTGATGGAAACACCAAAAACTACAACACTAAAATCCCATCATAAAACATGTTATATCACTGACCGGTCATCAGTTCTTCTCCTTTGCTCTTTATTGCTCTTCTCCCTATGACTATTACATTTCTCTTCCCCCTTTGACAACATTGCCAAATGTGAAAAGCCATCTTCTCTCATCATCTTTGCTTCTCCCCTAAGGAGTATCCCACTTCTCATCAATCCACAATGAAAGATATTCAATCAATCTAGTGGATTGATGCCTCACGAGCATCCTAGTTGATATTGGGTAGGGGTATAACCTCTAACTTACCTCTAAGATATTCAAAGGTAGCCTTAGGCAATGGATTAGTGAATATATCAGCCAACTTCTCTTTACTTGATACATGCTCCAATATCACTTTCTTTTCCTACACTCTTTCTCTCAGAAAGGGATACTTCACTTCAATATGTTTAGGCCTTGCATTTAGTTTCGGGTTCTTAGAGTTGTTTATAGAACTAGTGTTATCACAATGTATAATCACCGGTTTTGTCATATCTTTCTTGAATCCTTCAAAGACATGTCTCATCCATATAGCTTGTTTACAATCGATTTATGCAACTACATATTTTGCTTCAGCTTTAGACTGAGATATACAAGTTTGTTTCTTACTAGTCCAAGACACCAGTCTACCACCTAGAAAGAATCCATAATCAACTATCCCTCTAATATATCTGAATATACTCTTCACTACTGTCATATGTGCCTCCTTAGTGCTCTTTGGAAATCATGCTACTAAACCAACTACATGGGCAATATCCAGTCTACTATGAACAACATAGTGCAATTTTCCAGTCATGGACATGCATTCCTTTTCATCCATAGAGGGTGAATCATCCTCTTTTGACAATCTTCAACCAGTAACCATAGGTGTTCCAACTGGTTTACAATCTTCCATTCCAAAGGTCTTTAACACTTCCTTCACATACTTAGAGTGATAGATAAAAATTCCACCTTTCAGCTGTTGGACCTGCAATGCAATAAATATTGTTATCTCCCCTATAAGAGACATCTCAAATTCTTTCTTCATCTCATCTGCAAAAGTCATACTCATATCATCAATTCCTCCAAATATGATATCATCAACAAATACTTCTACAATCAACATCTTGTCTCCTTCAGTCTTCAAATAAATATTGTTGTCCTCACTAGTTCTCTGAAATCCTATCTTTATCAGATGGGAATGAGGTCTTTCAAATGATGCCCTTAGTGGTTGCTTCAATCCATATAAGGCCTTATGCAGTTTGCATACCATATCCTTATCTTCTATCAATGCAAACCCATCTGGTTGTTCAATATACACCTCTTCTTCAAGAATACCATTTAGAAATGTTGACTTTACATCCATTTGATAGACTTTAAAGACATTAAAAATGCAAATACAAGTAGCATTCTAACACTTCCAAGCCTAGCAATTGGTGCAAAGGTCTCTCCATAATCTTCACCTTCTTCTTGTTCTTACCCTTTGCATACTAGTGTTGCCTTGTTTCTAACAACTTCTCCATCTTCATTCAATTTGTTTCTAAATACCCATTTGGAACCAATCACATTTTTATCATCAGGTCTAGGAACAAGCGACCAAGTGTTTTTTTTCTCAATCTAATCATATTATTCATTCATTGCATTTATCCAGTCATGATCCTTAAGAGCTTCTCTAACTATCTTCAGTTCAAGTGTGGAAATCAGACAAGAGCTTTCTCTGATTTTCCTTCTAGTTTGCACTCCAGCATTATTTTCACCTATTATCTGGTCTTCAGAATGATTTAACCTTACATATCTAGGTATTACTTATTCTAGTGCAATAAACTCTTCTTGTTCTTCGTCTTCTTCATCTACTAGTTGAGCATCTTCATCTACACTGTTCAGCTCAACATCTTTCTAAACATTTGGTTCAATAAACACAAGTTTTTGTTCATCATCTATTGGATCAGATTTGCTCCAGTATCATTATTTTTATCAGGAAACTCATCAATTTTTACATTCACACTCTCCACAACCTTATTTTTTCTTATGTTATAACACTTGAAAGCTTTTCTCTTAGAGGAGTAGCCAAGAAATGTTCCTTCATCACTCTTAGCATCAAATTTACTAGTATAATCATCTCTTTTTATAAAACATCTACTCCTAAAAACTTTAAAGTAACTAACACTAGGAGTTCTACCATACCATAACTCATAGCCTTCTTTATCATTACCTTTCTTAACATGTACCTGGTTCAATGTGTATACAACAGTACTAACTTCTTCTCTCCAAAATATCTTAGGTACATCTTTCTATATCAGCATAGTCCTTGCTGCTTCAACAATGGTCTGATTTTTCCTTTCTACAATTCCATTCTGTTGTGGTGTTCTTGGAGCAGATAACTACCTCTTTATTCTATTTTCATCATAATATCTCACAAACTCATCATATGTAAACTCTCCACCTTGGTCTGATCTTAGGCACTTAAGCTTCTTACTAGTTTGCTTTCCCACTAAGGCCTTGAATGTCTTGAACTTTCTAAAAGCATCTGAATTTTCCTTCAGAAAAGTAACCCACATCATTCTAGAAAAAATATCAGTAAATATCATGAAATACTTGTCACCATAAAAACTTCTAGTCCTCATAGGACCACATAAGTCAGTGTGTACCAAATCTAGAATATGCCCAGAAGAAAAAAAAATTCTCTTAAAAGAAGATGTAGTCATCTTACCCAACTGACATTCTTTACACTACACATTGTCTAGTTTAACAAGTTGTTGCATACCTCTCACTATACTAGATTTTTTGACCTTAACCATATTATCAAAGTTCACATGACAAAATGTTCTATGCCAGAACCAGCTATCTTCAACCATAGCAACCAAACATCTATTTACATTAGCATTCAGATGGGATAAGTTACCTTTAGTTTGCTTACCAGTAGTAATTAGTTCTCCTTTGTATCCTGATATCCTCCAAAATCAATTCTTAAACTCAAGATGATAACCTTTGTCATTCAACTGACCAACAATCAACAACTTATGTTTTAAACCTTCAACCCAAAATACATCTTCAACGTTACTTGTACCATTGAAAGAGATAGAACATTTACCTTTAACCATAAAAGGTGAATTGTTTCCAAATCTTACTACAATGCCATAAATTTCTTTAAGAGAAATAAACTTGTTCTTATCACCGGTCATGTGGTGTGAGCAACGACTATCAATAATCTATTCATCACTGTTGTCAATGCGAGATGCTAAAGCCTTCTTATCAAACAAATCTTCCTTAACAACAACAAATACAATCTCCTCATTGTCTTCATCCTCAAATTCCTCATCCGTAGCACCTTTGTCAACTGCAACATAACACTATTTCTTTCCTTTTCCCTTGTATTTTCTAAACTTGTTCTTTTGATTATTATTAGGACAATGTATAGCAATGTGTCCTATCTTGTTACAAGAGAAACATTTGAGAGGCAACGTATCTTTGTACTTACTAGTGCCCCTTGGAAGTAATTTAGCTAATAGAGCTTTGAATTTCATCAGATTACCTTCATCATCCATATCAGATTTACTACCGCCAAGATGACTAAACCTGTATTCATGACTTTGACAAACATATTTTCCTTTTCTTACTAGTACACTAGAGATAGATGCTTTAAAAGCTGATTTTATCTTAGGTACACTATTATAAAAACTATTTAACTCAAAAGTAGTCAGCTTACCAATCAAAGAATCAACAATAACATTATCCATAGTAACTAACCTCAACTCTTCAATAGAAAACACTCTAATGCCATAGGAAGGCAATAAAGTTCTAAGAATCTTACTTCCAATAGTGTCTTCTTCTATAGTACGACCACCACTTTTGATTCCATCGAGAACCTCTTTAATCATTTGTCCATACTGATTAATATTTTCACCTTCCAACATTCTCATATCTTCAAACTTTCCTCTAAGACTCTCTTCTTTATCCTTTTGAACATGATTATCACCACCATAGATTAATTCTAACTTCTCCCAAATTTCAAAAGAAGTCTCTAAACCATGGACATCAATATATTTAGTATCAGTTAGTGTACTTACTATGGCTTTTAGTGCTTGAATGGTTACTTGTTTCTCCTTAAACTGATCTGAAGTTAGAGGACAAGTAGGAGGTACATACTAAGTAATAACATGCTGCCAAAATTCAGAACCCATACCTTTGATATATATCTTCACTTTATAACTCCATATCTGGTAGTCCTCCTTAGTGAATTTTGGACCCTCCTTCTTCATCATCTTCCCCAGATCTTTTCCTCAAGTGGTTAAGCTTCTGCACAAAGAGGACCTAATACTCTGATACTAATTATTAATGTGAGGATTCGGTTAACACTGAGAGGGGGGTGATTCTATGATAAAAATAAATTGCAAACTTTCACCAATCTGAATAAATACTTCACAACATAGTTCATAAGAAGTACTCGTAGCAACTTAAGTGTTCATCATTAAGAAAATATAGTAAAGACATCATATGAACAACTTAACAATCCATCCACAACATGAACACAAAAAATTTTCATGTGGAAACCCAAATGGGAAAAAACAAGGTGGGAATTAGTACCCACAAAATATTGCACTTTCTGAATGCACCCTATTAGGATCCTAGCTTGATTAGGAGCTTTACAACAATGCCAGGTTAAGAGTCGACCCTGTTAAGAGTCTCCCGATCAATGGATTTTACAACTTAGCTCTGTTAGGAGCTTTACTCTATTAGGAGTAACCTCATTGGAGTATTTAATCTCAAGTTGTTCAGCTACCCGATTAAGGGATTTTAACAATCAGACCTGTTAGGACTTACCTGGGTAAGGGATTTTAATGTCATTGCAACTGTTAGCAAACAATAGATAAATGATCCGGACTGAGCACTTCATAGATTTCTATAAGAGATCCTTGTCAGCTCCAATCTTCTTCTCTCAGGCAGACATCTCAATCTGGTGTGACACACACACTTCTCTAATTGCGGACACACTTAACCTTCTCAAACTTGACCTTAAAATTTTTTATAATTAGGTCGGTTATAAAACCCTAACCTAAAATGAATCTATATCATAGATCATATCAGATCATTACAAATCATTACATATCATTATAGAGATCATTACAACAAAATACAACACAATTATAGCTGTTAAATTATTATAACTCATCACCGCACATCGAGATGATAAGCTGTCAAACCCTTAAAACATTTTGACACATCACCATCAACTTATGGACATGAAAAGAATCACTGCCAAACCATAAATCATAACAAGTTAAAGATCTTCTTACTAGTTTTCAAACCCTAGTTGATTATACATCAGTCAATAATAAACAAGAGTTTTGGTTCTCCAAACACGACGTGGTTCATGTTATAGACTCCTTATGATGTCATAAGAACACATTCCAAACCACAACACTTGACTCAACCTAAATCACTACAACAACCATCTCCATCTCTGTTCCTGCTTACTAATTCACTATCACTAGGCAATTTTGCTTTCCAGCTTAAGTCAATTCAATCCATTACCGATTAGACTTAACCAGTAGACTTAGATGACATACCCACCATAAAAAAACATAAAAAATATGGTTGTCAACAATGACAACACAAATAAATGATGCTCAAGCATCATATCATTATTTTATAATCACCAACATTCCATTAATATATCATCACCAACAATCCTTTACAAGTACACCATCATCTCTATCAATTATGCCAACATGCCAACAGATTGTAAAGATATAAACATGTCAAAGAATATGGTACAACATTCAAAGACTAAGCATATATCAATCATAAATAATTAAGAGAGTAAATCAGTGAAGAGAAGGTGAAGCTAGAGTATGTATCTCCAAAGGAATAAATTGCTGATATTTTCACTAAGCCTTTTTCTGTAGATACATTTATTTACTTGAGGGACAAGTTAGGGGTATCCACCCCTCTTGATGAGAACTAGATGCATTGTTGCATCGATCTGGTGGATTTTAGACCCTTATTATTTTTTCCAAATTGAGGAGTTGGTGTTCTCCTCTACTAGAGTAGTATGTTGATTTGGTTATATGTCCCAGGGGAATTGGTACCCACGACATATTGCACTCTTTTGGAATGCGCCTTGTCAGGAGCCTAGCCTGGTTAGGAGCTTTACAACAATGTCGGGTTAAGAGAAGACCCTGTTAGAAGTCACCCGGTCGAGATATTTTACAAGTTATCTCTATTAGGAGCTTTACCCTATTAGGACTAATTTCGCTGGAGGATTTAAACTCAAGTTGTCGAGATACCCGGTTAAGGGATTTTAACAATTAGGCCTATTAGGACTTATCCGGTTAAAGGATTTTTAAAGTTGTTGCAACTATTAGGAAACAACAGATAAATTATCTAGACTTAACACTTCATAGCTATCTATAATAGATGCTTGTCAACTTCAATCTACTTCTCTCATGCAGACACCTCAATCTAGTTTGTCACACACACACTTCTCTGATTGCCGAGACACTTAACCCTCTCAAACTTGAGCTAAATACATTTTACAATTAGGTCGGTTACAAAACCCTAACCTACAATGAATCTACATCATAGATCATATCATATCACTACAAATCATTACAGATCATCATACAGATGATTACAATAAATTACAAGACAATTTTAGTCATTGAATGAGCATAAGTCATCATCGCACATCAATTTGATAAGCTATCAAAATCTTAACACATTTTCCTAAGTACTTCATTTCTTTCCAATAATTTCAATCCTTTTTACACACCAAGATATGATCTTATCTGTTCACACGGATTCTGACATGTCACTATCAACTTTTAAACATGAAAAGAATCACCACCAAACCATAAATCATCACCAGTGAAAGATTTTCTTATCGGTTCTCAAACCCTAGCTGATTATAAAGCAATCAATAACAAACATGACCTCCGATTCTCCAAAAATGATGTGGTTAATGTTAAGGACTCCTTATGATGTCATAAGCAAACATTCCAAACTGCAACACCTAACTCAACACGAATCACTTTTGCAACCATCTCCTTCTTTATTCCTACTTACTGGTTCATTGTCACTAGGCAGTTTTTCTTTCCAACTTAATTCAATTCAATCCATTATCGGTTAGACTTAACCAGTAGACTTAGATAATATACCAAGCATAAAAAAATAAGGACAAATATGGTTGACATCAATGACAATACAAATAACTAATCATCAAGAATCATATTATAATTATATCATCACTAACAATCCTTTATTGATACACCATCATCTCCATCAGCAATGACAACATGCCAATGATCTCCCCCTTTGGCATTGATGGCAACACCAAAAACTCCAACAGCAAAATCTCATCATAAAACCTAATATATCAATGTCTGATCATCAATTCTTCTCCTTTTCTCTTTATTGCTCTTCTCCCTATGACTATTACATTTCTTCTCCCCCTTTGACAGCAATGCCAAAGGTGCAAAGGCATATTTTGTCATCATCCTTGCTACTCCCCCTAAAGATTGTCCCACTTCTCATCAATCCATAATGAAATATATTCAATGAATCAAGTGGATTGATGCTTCACTAGCATCCTAGTTGATCTTGGGTAAGGGTATAACTCCTAACTTACCTCTGAGATATTCAAAGGTAGCCTTAGGAAATGGCTCAGTGAATATATCAGCCAACTTCTCTTTACTTGATACATGCTCCAATCTCACTTTCTTTTCTTGCACTCTTTGTCTCATAAAGTGATACTTCAATTCAATATGTTTAGTCCTTACATGTAGTATCAGGTTCTTAAAATTTTTGTAGCACTAATGTTATCACAATTTATGATCACCAGTTCTGTTATATCTTGCTTAAATCCTTCCAACACATGTCTCATCTATATAGCTTATGTACAATCTATTGATGTAGCCACATATTTTGTTTCAGGTGTAGACTAAGATATACAAGTTTGTTTCTTACTAGTCCAAGACACCAATCTACCACCTAGAAAGAATGCACCATCGATTGTTCTCTTTTGGTCATCTATAGTCCCTACCCAATCAACATCATTAACTACCTACAAAGATAAATTTCCTATGTATGGATACCATAATCCATAATCAACTATCCCTCTAAGATATCTTAATATCCTATTCACTACTATCATATATATCTCCTTAGGGATCTTCTAAAATATTTCTACTAAACAAACTGCATAGGCAATATCCAGTCTAGTATGAACAACATAGTGCAATTTTCCAATTATGGACCTGTATTACTTTTCATTGATAGAGCGTGAATTGTCCTCTTTTGACAATCTGCAATCGGTAACCATAGGTGTTCCAAATGGTTTACAGTCTTCCATTTCAAAGTTCTCTAATACTTCCTTCACATACTTGGAGTGACAAATAAAAAATTGACCTTTTAGCAATTGGACATACAATCTAATTAATTTTTTTATTTCACCTATAAGAGACATCTCAAATTCTTTTTTCCTCTCATCTGCAAAAGTTGTACTTGATAGCTCAATGATGAACCACAAGTACCAAACCGGTACTAAGAGGGGGGGGTGAATCAATACAAACACAAATGTAGTCCAAAACTACTTTGGCAGCAAATACTCCAAATGACTAACAAACAGGGATACTGGTAAAACAGAGTGCAACCGATAACATCCAGTACAGCTCAATCAGTCATGAACTGGTCACTCAATAAGCTTCCCTCTTAGCTCAATACTATAGTATCATTATATTCTCATGCATAAATAGGTAAACTTAATCATCAGATCTTCAAAATAGTGAATTCAATATGTTTTATAGACAGGCATAAAACACAGAACCTTCATATGCTTAATAGGTAAAACAAAGCATCACAAGACAAAAGCATTTCACATGACACACATATTTTTCACGTGGAAACCCAACTGGGAAAAACCACGGTGGGGATGAATACCCACAAGTTGCTTTTTGAACTCTTCAGAAGTCCGCTCTGTTAGGAGCCTTGTCCAGCTAAGGACATTACAATAGGTTCTGGTAGGAACCGATCTTGTTAGGGATCACTCAGTTAACGGATACCCAGTTAAGGGTTAAACCCGGTAGGGTCACCTTGTTAGAGGATTTCAAGAACTCAATAGCTGAAAGGATGTCTTAAGCTCTATAGCTTCTCAGAACTCATTAGCCTCGAGTTACCCAGTTAAGGGATTTGACTCAAGCCGATTAAGACTACCTGATTTAAGGGATTTTGAATCAAGCCAGTTAAGGCTACCCTATTAGGGGATTTTAAAATTGTTGAAGTGGTTAGAAATCAACAGGTATTACAATGATCTATTAACAGTACTCTATGCTAATGCAAATCCGTTTAGGCTCCTCTTTACCTTCTACACATTCACTTTGCAAGTATCACTTCTCTCCTTTGGTCTGGCAAGAATTACGTATCACTTCCCTTGGATACACACTCACAACTTTTGCCAACAACCTTAGAAAGAAACACAACATCGACCTTATAGGAAACATACAGGTTGGTAGCAAAAAAAACTAAACCCTAAATCTATTAGGTTAAGCAATTCAAGAGGTTCAATCTTGACCGTTGAATCATACTGCATTAAATGCAACAATCTTGAATCTATCTCAAGACATTCTCCATCATCCATTATCCACCGATTTCTTGGCGATTGATAACCCATCACGCGTTATCACCGTTTGACAGACTTTGCTCATTCCCAAGGTAGATAGGAATAGTCTTCTTCATGCAAGATCCTTCACGCACACAGAGCTTACGTGGCAACACGATCTATCATCCATTACACTACTAACTCATCACACTAAGATCACTGATTGAGTCACACAGACTTGAGGTACTCCAATCGGAAATCCTGAAATGGAAGCTACCTACCAACCAGTAGTCATACAATGCTTCCATGTGCCGGTTCCCATAACTACATGCCAGTTCACCTTGAACAAATATGTCGCTTCACTTTGGCATATAAACCAGTTCATACATATGCTAGTTCCTCTCTCTTTTCACCTATCACATGTGCCAGTTCACACCATGTCTCACATTGACATCAATGACAACATACAATATCATTATGTCTTCATGCCGGTTCACATAATGCCAATAATCTCCTCCTTTGGCATTGATGGCAATATACAAAGATATCTCTCCGCTTCACTCCTCCCCCTTTGACAACAATGCCAAAGTGGAGGTACAAGTATCTCTGTTCCATCATGCTACTCCCCCTGAGGAGTAGCATCCTTCAACACATCAATCAACCAAAATTTGTCTTTCCAGTACCTGACTGATGTGGAACAATTACTTTTAGTTCACCTCCTGAAGGGGCAATACCCCTAATTCACCTCTCAAATGCACAAATGTTGTCTTTGGGAGAGGCTTGGTGAATATGTCTGCTAACTGCTCCTTACTGGACACATGCTCTAATGCAATCTCTTTATTTTGAACCTTTTCCCTCAAGAAATGATACTTTAGCTCAAAATGCTTGGTTCTAGAATGTAAAACCGGATTCTTTGATATATTGATAGCACTTGTGTTATCACAGAATATACTTACCGGTTCAGATACAGGGATCTTGAAGCCTTCCAGTACATGCTTCATCTAGATTGTTTGAGTGTAGTTCATGAAAGCTACAACATACTCCACTTCTGCTGTAGACTGAGAGATACAACTCTGCTTTTTACTCATCCATGAGACTAGTCTACCACCGAGAAAGAATGCACCACCGGTTGTGCTCTTCTGGTCATCCACATTGCCTGGCCAATCAGCATCTATGAACACTTTCAGATTTAAATTATTGCTATATGGGTACCACAATCCATAGTCAACTGTTCCCTTCAGATACCTAAGAATCTGCTTGACTGCAATCAAGTGAGATTCTCTTAGACTCTTCTAGAACCTTGTAGTAATGCCAACTGTATGTGTAATATCCGGTCTACTATGCACTACATAATGCAACTTACCAATCATTGATCAGTATTCCTTCTCATCAACCAACGCGGAATCATCTTCTCTTGTTAATTTGCAACTAGTCACCATCGGTGTACCAACTGGTTTGCTATCTTCCATGCCAAAAGTCTTCAGTACCTCTTTGACATATTTGGACTGAGTGATAAAGATTCCATCTTCCATCTGCTATATCTATAGTCCAATGAAGAACTTAATCTCCCCTGTGAGTGACATCTAAAACTCTTTCTTTATCTCATCAGCAAACTCATGACTCATCTTATCATCTCCTCCAAAGATGATGTCATCAACAAAAACTTCACAGATCAGGATCTGACCTCCTTCAGACTTCAAGTAGATATTGCTATCTTCACTTGTTCTCTCAAATCCAATCTTCACAAGATGGGAATGTAGGTGCTCATACCATGCCCTAGGTGCTTGCTTTAGACCATATAATTCTTTATGTAGCCTACATACCATGTCACTATCTTCAGATAGGGAAAACCCATCTGGTTGCTCAATATACACCTCCTCTTCAAGTACACCATTTAGGAATGCAGATTTTACATCCATTTGATATACTTTGAACCTCTTAAAAGCTACATATACAAGAAGCATATGAACTCCTTCCAATCTGGCTATAGGAGCAAAGGTTTCTCCATAGTCTTCTCCTTCTTCTTGAGCATATCCTTTGCACACTAGTCTGGCTTTATTCCTAATCATTGTGCCATCCTCATTTAGCTTGTTTCTGAACACCCATTTGGTTCCAATGACATTTTTATGCTCTGGTCTAGGTACCAAGGACCATGTACCATTTTTCTCTATCTGGTCAAGTTCTTCTTCCATTGCCTTGATCTAGTCTTCAACTTTATGAGCCTCTTTGAACGATTTAGGCTCAAATTCAGAGATCATACATGATTTTTCTCTGATCTTTCTTCTTGTAAGGATTCCTGCATCCTTATCACCTATGATCTACTTAGGATCATGATTCAACTTGACATACCAAGGAATGGTCTTAACTGGATCTTCTTGCTTTTCCTCTTCATCCTCATCTTCATCAGTATCAGCATTCACCAGTTCAGGAACACTGTTACTGGTACTTGGTTGACTGACAACCAGTTCCCAGAAGGTTGCAACCAGTTCATTTACAGCTTGCTCAGTGCCAGTTTCCTCAGTCTTCTTAGAGGATTCATCAACTCTTACATTGATGCTTTCCATAATTCTCTAAGTCCTATTATTGTAGCACTTGAAAGCTTTACTCTAGGTGGAATATCCTAGAAATATTCCCTCATCACATTTAGCTTCAAGTTTGCCCTGATGTTCACTCTTCTTGATGTAACATTTGCTACCAAATACCTTAAAGTAGTTAACCATAGGTGTCTTACGTGTCCAATACTCATAAGGAGTTTTGTCCTTACCCTTTTTGATGAGTACCCGGTTCATAGTGTAGACTGCAGTGCTCACCGCTTCTCTCCAAAAGGTGTGAGCTACCTTTCCTTGGATAAACATGGTTCTAGCTACTTCAACCACAGTCTGGTTATTCCTCTTTGCTAGGCCATTCTGCTGTGGAGTCTGGGGGGCAAACAATTGTCTCTTGATGCCAAATTCTTCACAATACTTGTTGAATTCACCAGAAGTGAATTCCCCTCATTGATAAGTTCTGAGACACTTGATCCTTTTGTCGCTTTCCTTCTCCAGTAATGCTCTAAAAGCTTTGAATTTCACAAAGGCTTTGGACTTTTCTTTCAAGAATGTGACCCACATCATTCTTGAGTAGTCATTAGTGAGAATCATGAAGTACCTATCACCCTGCACACTTCTAGTTTTCATAGGACCACATAGATCAGTATGCACAAGATCAAGCAAATTGTCAGTAGTGAAGGATTTACCTTTAAAGGTTGAGGAAGACATTTTCCTCAATTGACACTTTCTGCATAAGTTATTATCCAGTTTTCTCAACACCGGCAACCCTCTAACTTCCTTGATCTTACTAGCCTTCACAATGTTATCAAAGTTCACATGGCAGAATCTCCTATGCCATATCCAACTATCATCAAGCTTAGCCATAAGACATGTACTTATATTTGCATTTAGATGAAATAGGTTACCTTTAGTCTGCATGCTGGTGACCACCAATTTACCATCTTTTCCTTTGATTCTGCAAACTCCATTCTTGAATTACAGAGTGAGGCCACTGTCATTTAGCTGGGCAACACTTAGAAGGTTGTGTCTGAGACCATCAACCCAATACACATTGTCAGCACTACTCTTTCCATTCAAAGAGATGGATCCTCTACCTTTGACCATGCATGGTGCATCATTGCCAAAGTGAACCACACCACCATCATACTCCTCTAAGGATAGAAACTTGCTCCGGTCACCAGTCATATGGTGAGAACAACCACTATCAATGATCCACTCATTTGAATCATCAAACTAGTAGACAAGAGCCTTCTTGTCTGCCACATCTTCCTTTACAGCAACAAACCCAATGTCTTCATTCTCTTCATCTTCCGATTCCTCATCTATGACACCTTCATCAACTGTCACAAAACAATTTCTCCAGTTTCCTCCTTTGAATTTCTTGAACCTTTCCGGTTTATCCTTGGTGTCGCCATTAGGACAATTCATAGCAATATGTCCTATCCGGTTACAAGAAAAACATTTCAAAGGTAGCTTACCTTTGTATTTACCAGTTCGTTTTGAGAATTTCCAGGCAAGAAGTGTTTCAAATTCCATCAGAAACTCTTCATCATTCATTTCTCTACTCTGATTAGGTTCCCCACTAGTGCTAGCCTCTTTTCCTTTCCTAGAAGGTCTAGCAGAGGCTCTAAAAGATGATTCTATCTTTTGAACACTGCCATCAAAACTACTCAGCTCATAGGCTATCAACTTGGCTATGATGGAGTCCAAGGACACCTCAGACTTGTCTATTGATCTCAGCTCCTAAATAGCAGTGACCCTTATTACATAGACTGGCAATAGGGATCTCAGGACTTTGCTTACCACAGTGGAATCTTCTATTTTACCACCTGCACTCTTGATTTCTCCAACAACCATTTTGATTCTTATTCCATACTACTGAATGGTCTCTCCTTCAACCATCTGCATGTCTTCAAACTTCCCTCTTAGGCTTTCTTCCTTAGCCTACTTTACATACTCATCACCACCATAGATATTTTCAAGAGCATCCCATACCTCCTTCAGATTTGCCTTATCCTGAACATAAATAAACTCAATGTCAGATAGACTGCTGATGAGGGCTTCCATGACTTGCCCACTTTCTTGTATCTCTCTCTTTTGGTCATCGGTGAGAGTACCGGTAGGAACAACATATACATTTTCAACATTACTCCAGTGTTGAACACCCATGCTTTTGATGAATATCTTCATCCTGTCTTTCCATATACTGAAGTTTTCCCTGTTAAACTTTGGACCTTCCCTCTTCATCATTTGACTAGGATCTTTTCCTCAAGCGGTTAAGCTTACAACACAGAGGACCTGGAGGGTCTCTGATACTAATTGATAACTCAATGATGAACCACAAGTACCAAACCGGTACTGAGAGGGGGAGTGAATCAGTAAAAACACAAATGTAGTCCAAAATGGGTTTGGTAGCAAATACTCCAAATGACTAACAAACAGGGATACTGGTAAAATAGAGTGCAACCGGTAACATCCAGTACAGCTCAATCAATCATGAACTGGTCACTCAATAAGCTTCCCTCTTAGCTCAATACTATAGTATCATTATATTCTCATGCATAAATAGGTAAACTTAATCATCAGAACTTCACAACAATGAGCTCAATATGTTTTATCAATAGGCATAAAACACAAAACCTTCATATGCTTAACAGGTAAAACAAAGCATCACAAGACAAAAGCATTTCACATGACACACATATTTTTCACGTGGAAACCCAACTGGGAAAAACCACGATGGGGATGAATACCCACAAGCTGCTTTTTGAACTCTTTAAAAGTCCGCTTTGTTAGGAGCCTTGTCCGGTTAAGGACATTACAATAGGTTCTAGTAGGAACCGATCCTGTTAGGAATAACCCGTTTAAGGGTTAAACCCGGTAGGGTCACCTTGTTAGAGGATTTCAAGAACTCAATAGCTGAAAGGATCTCCTAAGCTCTATAGCTTCTCAGAACTCATTAGCCTCGAGTTACCCGGTTAAGGGATTTGAGTCAAGCCGGTTAAGACTACTCAATTTAAGGGATTTTGAATCAAGCCAGTTAAGGCTACCCTGTTAGGGGATTTTACAACTGTCGAAGTGGTTAGAGATCAACAGGTATTACAATGATCTGTTAACAACACTTAATGCTAATGCAGATCCATTTAGGCTCCTCTTTACCTTCTACACATTCACTTTGCAGGTATCACTTCTCTCCTTTGGTCTGGCAAGAATTACGTATCACTTCCCTTGGATACACACTCACAACTTTTGCCAACAACCTTAGAAAGAAACACAACATCGACCTTGTAGGAAACATACAGGTCAGTAACAAAAAAAACTAAAGTAGGTTAAGCAATTCAAGCAGTTCAATCTTGACTGTTGAATCATACTACATTAAATGCAACAATCTTGAATCAATCTCAAGACATTCTCCATCATCCATTGTCCATTGATTTCTTGGCGACTGATAACCCATCACGCGTTATCACCATTTGACAGACTTCGCTCATTCCTGAGGTAGATAGGAATAGTCTTCTTCATGCAAGATCCTTCACATGCACAGAGCTTACGTGGCAACACGATCTATCCTCCATTATACTGCTAACTCATCACACTAAGATCACTGATTGAGTCACACATACTTGAGGTACTCCAACCGAAAATCCTAAAATGGAAGCTACCTACCAACTGGTAGTCATACAATGCTTCCATGTGTTGGTTCCCATAACTACATGCTAGTTCACCTTGAACAAATATGCCGCTTCACTTTGGCATATAAACCAGTTCATACATATGCCAGTTCTTCTCTCTTTTCACCTATCACATGTGCCGGTTGACACCATGTCTCACATTGACATCAATGACAACATACAATATCATTATGTCTTCATGCCAGTTCACATAATGCCAACAGTATTCATATCATCATTTCCTCCAAATATGATATCATCAACAAATACTTCAGCAATGAATATCTTGTCTCCTTCAGTCTTCAAATAAATATTGTTGTTCTCACTGGTTCTCTAAAATCCATATAAATCCTTATGAAACCTGCATACCATATCCTTATCTTTTGTTAATACAAAAGCATCTGATTGTGCAATATACACCTCTTCTCCAAGAATATGTTTCAGAAATGTTCATTTTACATCCATTTGATAGACTTTAAAGCCATTAAAAGCTTCAAATGCAAGTAGCATTCTAACACCTTCAAGCCTAGCAATCGGTGCAAAGGTCTCTCCATAATCTTCACCTTCTTCTTGTACCATGTGCATACTTGTCTTGCCTTGTTTCGAACAACTTATCCCTCTTCATTCACCTTGTTTCTAAATACCCATTTGGTACCAATCACATTTTTATCATTTGGTCTAAGAACAAGTGACCA